>NW_023494801.1:4697205-4767852 GCF_904425465.1 Colossoma macropomum | reverse complement strand
AAACAAATCTCCCACAGAATCTATGTAAACTAAAATGATGGACAACTACATAGTTTTTATTATGTAAGTACAGTGAAATTATGAATTGGTAATCCAGACATTGTTTTTGGGGTAGTATAATAAAATAAATTACATCAAAGTGACTTTTAAATATATGTGTTGTTGCTGTGTAAATACCCTGATACACGTGTAATAAGAGAATATATGCAGTTACAACTATTAAGATACACTTGAGTAACTAAACGAGTAAAAATGTAGATCATACAAATCCATTTACATAAGTGGAACTACTGTAATCCATCTGTAACAGTGAAGACATCACTGGTAGTAATATGTTGTAGGCACATGTATAGTTAACATTTAACTACAGTGTTATTACAGACACTTATAAAGTGAAACCTGTTACTACATTCAATATGACTTTCGTTATAACTGGATCTAAGAAACTGGATTCTCTTTTGTTTTAATTTGGACCCTTTAGGCATAACCAGTTGTAAATTATTTTTTGAGATCATGCTGCCCTCTGCTGGTTATATCTTTCTGAATTACATTATTTTAAACTAACTGAATTCTTGATTTTCATACATAGCATATGAACTAAAAATTGAGTTGAGTTTTTACTTTCAGGTTTCAAAACAAGCTTTTCTGAAAAAACAAATCTTAAGTGCTCCAAACATTGACTTCATTACAGAACCTTTCCTCTGTAACTGAATGAGGAAGTGTTTTTGTACAGCTCTGTCACTGTTTTCTATCACTGTGAGTGTCTTGCACAGTAATATACAGCAGTGTCTTCACTCTTCAGGCTGTTCATCTGTAAGTACACCTGACTGCTGGAGTCGGATCTGGAGATCGTGAATCTTCCCTTGACTGACTGGGAATATAATTCTGGAGAGCCTCCTATGTATATGAATGCAATCCATTCCAGTCCTTTCCCGGGAGCCTGTCTGACCCACACCATACGATAGTCACTGAATGTGAATCCAGATGCTGTACAGGTCAGTGTATGAGATTGTCCAGGTGTTTTAACCACAGCTTCAGACTGAGTGAGAGTCTGACTCTGAAAACCTGCAGAAAAGAAGAAGAATTAAAGTTCTGAATGAAACATGATCACAGAAAGATTTTCTCTGCTATTTCATTCTCTTATTCTAATCCTGAGACGTACATGGTAGACTAGTGATCATCAGCAGTATTAGAGATGTGCTGAACATGGTTGAGGTTGTGTCTGAGCTGCTGAGCTTTTCTCTGCAGATCTCTCAGTGCTGTTCAGCGTCTCTTCATAAAGGGAGGAGGAGGGTTTGCATAGTTACAGTTTCAGAGGGATTACATCACTCATCTGCACTTTATTTGAGAGCTATCTACATAATAACTATGGCACATGGAAATAATAACATATGATTACAAATTACGATTACAAAAGATGTTTTTATAAGTAAACAACAATAAGGGGCCTTAATCTAAAATGACAAACATCTGTTCCATTTAAAACACTGTTAAGAAGCCTCATTCTCAAGTAATAGAACTTATATGTCACAGGGATATTTAAGTTAGCTATTGCTGTGATCACAACAGTGATCATATTAATGCAAACTGTACTTTTGTACTGTAACTCTAGTAGAACAAGATTAGAAACATAGGACTGTTATGTTGTGTTCTTAAACAGGCCTCTGTCTTAACTCTTATGACTTGTGGGGAATAACGCTTCATAACAGTGTCTATCATTTTAGTTTCATACTAAAATTGATCATTTAGTTGATCATTTTTTTCACAGAAAATCTCATGTCATCTGGCATCATCTGGCATAAACTGTTTATAAATACATTATTCTGTGCTTATACCATGTGTTATGAAGTTTCTATGGAGGAAGATCGCAAATAAAGTGTTACCAATGATCCTGTTCTCGGAGCTGTTGGACATGCTGTAAATAAAAGGACTCATAAATCCAAACACCACAGGCCCTTTGTGTAATATAACATAGAGGAACTCATATTGGCATATTAAGTATACACATGTTTGAGAAGAGTACGTGTTGAAAGGCTTTGTTTGTTGACCTAAAGCCCTGTTTTTGCCTACAAAGCCAAAACCATCCTCCCAATCGGATGGCCATGTTTAAAACTCGATCTGTACCTTGAGTTCTTCTAGCTTCAAGCGCTGCTCAGATTGACCCACCATCCTTAAAGACACATGGAAGACAAACATCAGGACTCTTCTCTGTCCTGGAGCCCAGGTGGTGGAACGGACATCCCATGGGTGTCCAAACAGTCCCTTGCTGTCTTCAAACACACTGAAAACCCATCTCTTCCAAAAGCATTAAAATGAGCAATCAATCTAGCACTGGTTGAAATATTTGTAAATGTACTTACTAACTGCCTTTTCTCTGCATTCTGTATCTTTCTATCCAGATATCATCACTGACTCTTGATTCTGGCAGTATCTTAGCTCCAGTGAAGACTCTTCAGACTCCAGCTTAGCACTGGATAGGGATATATCTTCTGAGTGGACAACAAAGAAATTTTGTGAGTCGCTTTGGATAAGCACTCAAACACTCAAAATACACTTGTGTAATTACACGAGGAAAAACTACAGATGACACACATGTAATTGAATAAGCTGTACTACTGCAGTCTGTCTGTAACAATGAATACATCACAAGTACTTATGCATTGTTTTTGCATGTATTGCTAATTAATAACTACATATTTATTAAAACATTTATTAAAGAGAGACCTGAAAATTTTATGACCTTCAGCATGACAATTTTGACTACACAACAATTCGGAGAGTTTGTGATGATGTGCTTTAGGCATAAAAAATGAGATCATGTTGCCCTCTCTGAATTACACTATACACTGTTTATATACTTTTCAGTCATAGCATGTGAACTAAAAAAGAGTATATTTTAACCTTATTCGTCAATTAACTGTAAAACAAGCTTTGGAAACAAACATTCACTGCATAACAGCAGCTTTCCTCTGTAAATGAATTGGGGAAGTGTTTTTGTACAGCTCTGTCACTGTTTTCTATCACTGTGAGTCTCTTGCACAGTAATACACAGCAGTGTCTTCACTCCTCAGGCTGTTCATCTGTAAGTACAGCTGACTGCTGGAGTCGGATCTGGAGATCGTGAATCTTCCCTGGAATGACTGGGAATAGTAGATCGGATAGCTGGATGTGTCAATATATGCAATCCATTCCAGTCCTTTTCCAGGAGCCTGTCTGACCCACACCATAGCTGAGCTCCTGAATGTGAATCCAGATGCTGTACAGGTCAGTTTATGAGATTCTCCAGGTTTTTTAACCACAGCTTCAGACTGAGTGAGAGTCTGACTCTGAAAACCTGCAGAAAAGAAGAAGAATTAAAGTTCTGAATGAAACATGATCACAGAAAGATTTTCTCTGCTATTTCATTCTCTTATTCTAATCCTGAGACGTACATGGTAGACTAGTGATCATCAGCAGTGTTAGAGATGTGCTGAACATGGTTGGGGTTGTGTCTGAGCTGCTGAGCTCTTCTCTGCAGATCTCTCAGTGCTTGCTCTGTGAATGAGCCTGTAAGTTAGGCTGGCCCTCACCCTCTGCCTTGGCAGTGAATTAGCAATTAGCATTCCTCTCCAAGTGTTTTAAGCAGTCCAATAATGAAGGATTAATGGCAGACAAAAGAATAGCAGTGCTACTTTACATACTTCAGAGGAATTACATACTAGCCCTCAACATTCTGGATTATTAGCATTGTATAATGAAGAAGACTTAACTTGCTGACTAAACTGGACAAAATGTTATACATACTAAGTGAAGTCTTGTAAAATTCTGAAAGCTGTGCATAAATAATTATGGGATTTCATGGATTTCAAGGACAAAAGGAGAGAAAGTATGTTCTACCCTTCACATTAATCTCCTGACAGCATGATTGATAAATGTCACAATGTATTTTTGATCTTCTAGCACCCCCTGCTGGGCCAAATGTGAGATCTGACTCTACTTTAACCACTCTGGTGAGTTTTTGTACAGCTGGCTCACATGTTTGTCATCACTGTGTTATGCTGGACAGTAATACACAGCTGAGTCCTGTACAGTCAACCACTCAACTTCAGATACACCATGTTATGGGAGTCTTCTCTGATAATTTCAATACGTCCCTCAAGGGATTTGGCATATATCGTTTAACTGGCATCACACCAGATAAGCCCAATCCACTAAATATATATATATATATATATATATAGAAATTTGCTCTTGAAACATACATGCAATATATGTTATGACAGAAAAGGCTGGGTAACAGCGAGAATAGCGAGAAAGGTCACCTCTAGCCAATCAATACCTACTGACAGCAAACACTAAACCCCCACTAAATGACCCACAGCAGAAAACAATAATACACAGCCAACACATAAACACATCTTAAACTAACAAACAACAACAAATATCCTTTAGATGAAGGGAGGAGGCACAGGTAGGCCCAGCTTTCCATGTCACCCAGCTTTTCATAGAGAACATTCTATAAAAATCTAAGAAAACACAGACCCAACATTCTCCAACAACCACCTACCAACCAAATCGTTTGACTGGTGTGCTGTACCTGTGTGTGAGTAATTGTACTCTATAGCATATTCTCCTCCATCTACACTGTTCCAGAGTGTTCTCTAAATTACTTGTGTTCTAGAACCTTTGACTTCATTCAGACTCCTCCAGAATCCTCTCCCCCCATTCACACTGTTCTATATTGTCCTCCTTCATCCACAGTTCTACAATGTTCTATATCCATGCATCAATCTAGTATCCCTCCCATTCAGGCTGCTTTGGAATGTTTCCCACATTCACACTGTTTTGTAATGTTCTTCTCATTTCACATTGGTCTAGAATGCTCGGACTGTTTAGTTTGTTCCCTGTGGAGAAAGTTTTAACTGTGTTTCATTCAACAAATCAACAAAACATGTAATTTGACTGGGGGTTGTTCAAAATTATACATACTTTAGCAGAAATTCAATTTCCAGAAATTTAAACCAAAAACTCCTCTAATAAAATTCTCTTATTCAACACAGACAAATTCAGCTTCAAATGTAAAAGGAGAATAAAGGTCAAGACATTGTGCTCTCAGGGAAAAATGAGTTTCTGGATGTGAAGAGGACCGACATTAAACTGTATTTTGGTTCTGATTGACATAGACAGCTGAACTGTGAAGAGTAGCTCTGTAAAGTGTTTGTCTGTTGGTGTCGTTTCTTAGTTTGGGGTGAGTTTTAATGCTGTAAACATTTCGTTTGGTAATTTTAGTTTCTTGGTAAATAAAGTTCTTTCTATGTAGCTCAAAAGGCAGGTGCAAAGATTAAATACATAGAGATGTGTTCTAGTAAAAGATTAGAAATTTGAAACTAAATCAGAAACTAATTTCTTAAATTATGATAAAAGAATCACATACATGAAGAAGATTTATAGGCAGAAATGGACATTTGACCATCTATGAAGTGTTACAAAGCAGTTCAGTTCAGAACTCTTTCACTAATGGAATAAATGTGAATAAAAAAATGAGGAATGGTTTGTTTGTAAATTTCTTACTGAGAAAACTCTTTGGAGATTTATACACAGCAGGTTTTTAGACAGGGTTCCTGTTGATGTGTCTCACTGTGGTCTTCACGAGTGCAGTAATACACAGCCGTGTCTCCAGTCTGCAGATTCTGCCCTCTTAAGGTCACTGTGCTGCTGGACGTGTCTCTAGTAACTTCAAACCTGCTTTTCAGTTTATCACTGTAGTAAGTTTTACCATCTCCACATATCGCTCCAATCCACTCCAGAGCTTTTCCTGCAGGCTGCCGTATCCAGTGTGAACAGTAGCTGGTATCAGTCAGTGAATATCCAGAAACTTTACAGGTCAGTGACATTGACTGACCAGGATTTATGGCCATGGATCCAGGCTGGGTCAGCTCAACACTGTGAACACCTGTTGAACACAATTAACGTATTATTTTTTATAGTTTTTAATGTATAAATATCATACAGATAAAGATAAAAATTGCAATCTACCAAGTACTTACAGCTCACAGCAGCCAGTAGCAGCAGCAGTAGGGAGGTGGAGAACATGGTGAACGAGTGGAAGATGCTGGTCTTCACCTCCAGTAACTTAAATATGTAGGACAAGGCAGAATATTTGCATAGAGAGGCTGCTATTATATCACTGTTCAAGGGTTGATGTGATTATGTGAAAACTCTGAAGCTTTACTTCAGGCTTTATATTCAGGATACTAAATGATTTTTTATTAAATAAATCCTAATGATACATTATAAATGCATTAAACTGGAGATCCTTTCTAATTAATTGTAATTAGGTCACTTTAGGCTTGTGAGTGGGGCTGTTAAACATAAACTGAAACAGAATAGACTAACAAAACAAACTTTCAGGTGAAGGTCAGAGTTTGAGCTTTTGAACCACGAGATCAAGTCCAGGCATTGATCCAGCAACCTGAAGACTACCTGATGAGATCATTTCATTTTTGCAGTCTGTGCAAAAAGCTTCTCACCATATTTAAGCTTCAGTACAGACAGTTATATCTACAGTGGTCTCAACTTCACCACAGAGAAGGTCGAAGCATATTTCTCTGCAATGTTTTTGACCAAATTACAGGATGCAGCTGGAGTAGATGATGAGTGTTGGTCAGTGAATGCAGAGTTCTTGCGGAAACATCTCCCTCTACTGTTGTCATGTAAGACTCCTTGAAGCCCAGAACACCCTGGCCCACCATTCCCATTCAAACACCAACAGTCTAGTATAGACAATGGGCTTTGTGGTCTTCTTGAATAAGACATCATAAGCTATTAGAACCAGCATGAAATAGAGAACATTCTTGAAACAAGACCAGAGCACACAGACCCAGTGTTCTGTGCTGGTGAGTGATTAGAATATGTAGAGCTTTTCTGTCTTTAAATTGTTCTAGACTGTTCTAGCACATTGTTTTTGTTTGAAAATGTTCTCCCACATTCACTGTTCAAGAGAATGTGTACCTAGTACATCGCTGTTGTCAGAAGAAAACCTCGTATCTCAAAAATGATAACTTTGCAGGAGAAGGAAAAAACCTACTGTACTTTCAATGTAAGTCAATGGAACCAGACTTTTTTCCAAGTTTGTTTTGGTTCATTTCTCATGAAATTTACACACAATGTAAAGAGCAACAGGCATTTTCAAACTATGTCAAAAACTGAAAAACAAAAATGGAGAGGTTTACTTCAGACAACAGCGCTATGTTTAATTATGTAAAAATATAATTTCATTTTGACAGTAAAGCAAATAAACAATTAAACAATTGTACTAACAATACAATTCTAAGTGTCAATGCTGTAAAATCTATAGAGATCTCCACTCAATGACCACTTTATTAGGCACACTGTACACTTAATCATTTATGCAATTATCTGATCAGCCAATCAAGTGGCAGCAGAACAGTGCATAACACCATGCAGATACAGGTCAGCAGCTTCAGGTAATGTTCACATCAACCATCAGAATGGGGAAGAATGTGATTTTTGACCACAGCATGATTGTTGGTGTCAGACAGGCTGGACTGAGTATTTCACAGTAATATATAGAGGTTAATCAGAGCAATAAAAAAGGGAGCATTTCACAATATAGATTGGTAATAAGTGGGTAACACCATCATGTAATATCATGTAATATTCAAATATAGCACATAGGAAATACAAAGGGAGTTTTTATTTAATTTAACTGGCAAAACAAGCTTTTCGGAAAACAACAATGTGCTCCAAACATTGACTGCATAACAGCAGCTTTCCTCTGTAACTGAATGAGGTGTTTTTGTACAGCTCTGTCACTGTTTTCTGTCACTGTGTGTCTCTTGCACAGTAATAGACAGCAGTGTCTTCACTCTTCAGGCTGTCCATCTGTAAGTACAACTGACTGCTGGATGTGGAGATCGTGAATCTTCCCTGGACTGACTGGGAATAATGGCTGGGATAGCCATAAGTGCCAATATATGCAATCCATTCCAGTCCTTTCCCAGGAGCCTGTCTGACCCAGGCCATAGCATAGCTACTGAATGAGAATCCAGATACTGTACAGGTCAGTTTATGAGATTGTCCAGGTTTTTTAACCACAGCTTCAGACTGAGTGAGAGTCTGACTCTGAAAACCTGCAGAAAAGAAGAAGAATTAAAGTTCTGAATGAAACATGATCACAGAAAGATTTTCTCTGCTATTTCATTCTCTTATTCTAATCCTGAGACGTACATGGTAGACTAGTGATCATCAGCAGTGTTAGAGATGTGCTGAACATGGTTGAGGTTGAGTCTGAGCTGCTGAGCTTTTCTCTGCAGATCTCTCAGTGCTGTTCAGCGTCTCTTCATAAAGGGAGGAGGAGGATTTGCATAGTTACAGTTTCAGAGGGATTACCTCACTCATCTGCACTTTATTTGAGAGCCATCTACATAATAACTACGACACATGGAAATAATAACATACGATTACAAATTACGATTACAAAAGATGTTTTTATAAGTAAACAACATTATAATGGAATAAGGGGCATTAATCTAAAATAACAAACATCTGTTCCATTTAAAACACTGTTAAGAAGCCTCATTCTCAAGTAATAGAACTTATGTGTCACAGGGATATTTAAGTTAGCTATTGCTGTGATCACAACAGTGATCATATTAATGCAAACTGTACTTTTGTACTGTAACTCTAGTAGAACAAGATTAGAAACATAGGACTGTTATGTTGTGTTCTTAAACAGGCCTCTGCCTTAACTCTTATGACTTGTGGGGAATAACGCTTCATAACAGTGTCTATCATTTTAGTTTCATACTAAAATTGATCATTTAGTTGATCATTTTTTTCACAGAAAATCTCATGTCATCTGGCATCATCTGGCATAAAGGAGGATTTGCATAGTTACAGTTTCAGAGGGATGACTTCACTCATCAGCTGATCTTAAGTACTTAGTACATTCATATTGTGTACATAACAGCAGAGCTTTGTTCACCTGTGTGTAGATGAGCTTTTGTTGTATTTTCCAGTAAATTTGAAGCTAAAGCTCAGCCACTCAACAAATTTACTTAATGTTACCTCATCAGATGTAGTTCAGGAGTTTGCTTGTTCTCCCTGTGTGGGTTTCCTCCGGGTGCTCCGGTTTCCACCCACAGTCCAACCATATGCAGTCAGGCTAATTTGACCTGCTAAATTGCCCCTTGGTGTGAGTGTGTGTGAATGCATATGTTTTGTGTCTGCCCTCCGACCTGTCCAGGGTGTTTCCTGCTTTCTGCCCAACGTTTTACATAGTTTACATCATAAAAGGGTCCTTCTTAAGAACACTTTTGAGAATGGTTCTATGTAGCACTTAAAAGGGTTCTTCTATTGCTGAAATGTCAAGCTTGTAACAATAGAAGAGCCTATTTGGGTAATAAATAGAACCCTATTCAAAAAGCTTCTGTATAGAACCATCCATAGCACATTCACAAACATTTTCCATCAATCTGAACAGCCCTTTCGTGATGCAAGGAACCCTTTAACCACACAAAAGATCCTTCAATTGTTCATGGTTCTATATAGAACCATTTTCGTTACTAAAAAACTCTTGCAGAACCATCTTTTTTGTAGGCCGAGAATCAGCAGTTAGCGTTTTAATTTGTCCAATAATGAAGCGTTAATGACAGACAAATAAATGTAGTGTCCTCACCATACCAGATAGTTATCATCATATAATCAGGGGATCTGACTTGCTGACTAAATTGAACAAAAAATAACATATATTCACTAAAATTTGGCAAAAAAAATGCTATACATAAACATAAAACTCCTGAAGGAATGTTTGATAAATGTTATAATGCATTTTTAATCGTCTAGCACCCCCTACAGATCTGAATGGGTCATATGTAAGATCTGATCCCCTACTTTAACCACTCTGGTGAGTTTTTGTACAGCTGGCTCACATGTTTGTACCACTGTGGTTTCTTGTACAGTAATACACAGCTGAGTCCTGTGCAGTCAAGCCAGTCAGCTTCAGATACACCATGTTTTGGGAGTTTTGTCTGGTAATTTCAATGCGTCCCTCAACAGATTTGGCATATATAGTTTTACTGGCATCATTCCAGATAATACCCATCCACTCCAGTGGTTTTCCAGTCTGTTGTCTGATCCAGTTCATGCCATAGCTTCCAAAGTTAAATCCAGATCCTCTACAGGAGAGACTCAGAGTTTCTCCAGGTTTTTTTCTGAACTGCAGTTTGTAATGATTCCATACTTTCACATCTCATACCTGTAGAAAAAAAGTCAATATTTCATTATTAAGTATGTGTAAACGCCACAGCCTACAAATAAAGTAATGGATAAAATGTTGAATCAGGAACTCACTGCTGAAGCTGAGTAGTATCAGTAATAAGGAGAGTGTGTTCTTCATGGTGAGTGTTGATGAGACTCTACTGCTCCACTCAGCTCAGCAGCACATAAGTACTGCATGGACCCAAAACTGGATGGATTTGCATCATGACGTCATGGACAGTGGGGTTAACAATGAGAAATGCTCAACAGACTCTACGACTTTATAGACTTTATGTACTCTGAGTGCACCACTCAACCCCTAAAAATCCCAGGCTTTTTACATCCCCAACTCCAAGAAAGTTGGGACACTGTGC
Organism: Colossoma macropomum; assembly: GCF_904425465.1. Classification (NCBI taxonomy): domain Eukaryota; kingdom Metazoa; phylum Chordata; class Actinopteri; order Characiformes; family Serrasalmidae; genus Colossoma; species Colossoma macropomum. The sequence goes on along the minus strand of NW_023494801.1, from coordinate 4,757,218 downwards.
AGAATGTAAATAGAAATAGAGTGCAATGATGTGCAAATCATGTAAACCAGACCTTTAGAGTAAAATACGTCTAAGACAACATATCAAATGTTGAAGCTGAGAAATTTTATACTTTTTTGAAAAATATATGTCCATTTTGAATTTGATGCCAACAACTCATTGCAAAAAAACACTCTGAGAGCATTTGGGAACTGAGGAGACACTGCTGTGGTTTTGAAAGTGAAATGTATTTCCATTCTTGTTTGATATATGATTTTAGCTGCTCAACAGTTCGGAGTCTCCTTTGTCATATTTTTCATTTCATAATGTCCCAAATGTTATGAGTGGTGACAGGTCTGGACTACAGGCAGGCCAGTTTAACACCCAGACTCTTAATACGGAGCCATGCTGCTGTAATACAGGCAGAATGTGGTTTGACGTTGTCTTACTGTAATAATCAAGGCTTTCCCTGAAAAAGACGCCGTCTGAACAGCAGTATATGTTGCCAAAACATGTCTGTATTGTTCTACCAGAAAGACTCCAGAGACGAACGTGAAGGAAGGAAAATAGTTTAATCTAATAGTATTTAACAATTCCATAGATAACAAAATTTTGTAAGTTAAAGTTCTTGGCGCGGGCCCCGTCACCAGCCCAGGTATTTTGACGTGTAGAGCTTCGCAGATCCTGCCGTACAGGGACGGCAGGGGGCGGAGCATACCCCAAAAGATTTGTAAGATATAATGGATACCCACCGGGAAAGGCTTTACCTGGATTGACTAGTCTGAAAAGGAACATAAGAGATATTAGCAAGATGCATCAGTATATATCCAATAAAAGTACAGGTTGTGGTATTAGTAACAAGTGCAATTAAACTACTGATTAAGTGTACTAAGTGCTTTTAATTATTGCATATGCTAAAATGGAGTGATAAGTGAATGGGCTCATCATTCTAAATACCATTGTGGTGGTGTAATAAATGACAGAACTTAGTTGCTCTAACGCATAGGTCACCTGGAGTACCTAAGCGGCTTTAAGCTTAAAGTTTTCATCAGGTTAAAAGAAAACTCAAGTTTTAGAGGCCAAGGCCTCAACGCTGTAAATTGTTTGCAGAGAGCAACAATTTCATGCTTACATTACGTAAGGAGTACTGCGGTATTTACTATGTAAACATCAGATACAAGGACATGCACCATGTTTGGTTGGATGACGAGCCCACACATGCACTACGTTTGGTTGGGCGACGGGCCCACACATGCACTATGTTCGCTGGGCGACGGGCCCACACATGCACTATGTTCGCTGGGCGACAGGCCCACACATGCACTATGTTCGCTGGGCGACGGGCCCACACATGCAGTAAGATCGCTGGGTGACGGGCCCACACATGCACTATGTTCGCTGGGCGACGGGCCCACACATGCAGTAAGATCGCTGGGCGACGGGCCCACACATGCAGTATGATCGCTGGGTGACGGGTTGCCCTCACATGCATAGTGTTCGTTAGGACGGCGCGCCCTCACATGCATAGCGTTCTTTAGGGCGACGCGCCCTCACATGCACTATGTTCGCTGGGCGACGGGCCCACACATGCAGTAAGATCGCTGGGTGACGGGCCCACACATGCACTATGTTCGCTGGGCGACGGGCCCACACATGCAGTAAGATCGCTGGGCGACGGGCCCACACATGCAGTATGATCGCTGGGTGACGGGTTGCCCTCACATGCATAGTGTTCGTTAGGACGGCGCGCCCTCACATGCATAGCGTTCTTTAGGGCGACGCGCCCTCACATGCACTATGTTCGCTGGGCGACGGGCCCACACATGCAGTAAGATCGCTGGGTGACGGGCCCACACATGCACTATGTTCGCTGGGCGACGGGCCCACACATGCAGTAAGATCGCTGGGCGACGGGCCCACACATGCAGTATGATCGCTGGGTGACGGGTTGCCCTCACATGCATAGTGTTCGTTAGGACGGCGCGCCCTCACATGCATAGCGTTCTTTAGGGCGACGCGCCCTCACATGCATAGCATTCTTTAGGGTGACGCGCCCTCACATGCATAGCGTTCTTTAGGGCGACGCGCCCTCACATGCATAGCGTTCTTTAGGGCGACGCGCCCTCACATGCATAGCATTCTTTAGGGTAACACGCCCTCACATGCATAGCATTCTTTAGGGTAACACGCCCTCACATGCATAGCGTTCTTTAGGGCGACGCGCCCTCACATGCATAGCGTTCTTTAGGGCGACGCGCCCTCACATGCATAGCATTCTTTAGGGTAACACACCCTCACATGCATAGTGTTCGTTAGGACGGCGCGCCCTCACATGCATAGCATTCTTTAGGGCGACGCACCCTCACATGCATAGTGTTCGTTAGGGCGACGCGCCCTCACATGCATAGCGTTCGTTAGGGCGACGCGCCCTCACATGCATAGCGTTCGTTAGGGCGACGCGCCCTCACATGCATAGCGTTTTTGCTTGGGCGACAGGCCTGTACATGCATAGCTTTCATTGGGGCGACGTGCCCTCACATTAATTGCTGCGTTTTGCCTAGGTTATGAGCCAAAATAAGCATAGCGTTTGCTCAGGTGACTGGTCCATATATGCAAGTGTTTGTTATGATGATGGCCCATTTATGTATTGAGATTACATGGCATTTGCTCAGCAATGAGCTCATATAGGCATGCAATGGCTTGGCAGATGAGCTCATAAATGCATAACCGATTGCCAAAGATTAAAATGTATAACGTTAAAGAGGTATTACTTAGAGAGTTAAGCAAAGTTTTAACTTAAATCATGCAGTGTTCATTCAATTGCAAGATCAGTAGCCGCCACCAGTAGTTGCAAGAAATAAAATATACCTTGACAGATTTTGAGAGAGCCAACTGAGCATCCATGATGAGCATCTAGCTTTATGTAGGATTCATAGGCAGACAAGGACCATCTCCCAAGCAACTTGATTGAATTGATGGGTAGACCAAGTTTAGCTTCGGTTGTAGCTGCTCCTATCTAAAGGAATTGCCTATGTAGTGAGATGTGGACAGTCCACATTTTGAACCATTGTGCAGTCATAGGAAAGCCGTTTGGTAATATAAACAGAGGTGAGTTGACAGTAGGTGGGCGTAGTTTCAGATAACGGGTCATAGAGGAACAGGGACAGAAGGAGGTGTTTAGTCTACAGATTTTAATAGAAACACCAGCTTCAGAGAAGTCTGTCTTAGAGTGTATAAGGAAGATAGTAAAGAAGTGAGGCGAGAAGTGTATATCAGACAGTGTGAGACCTCGTGTGGGATCGAATAACTGAGTGTTAGAAGTGAATTCCCCTGGACGCATGGAACCCTAAAAAGCCACGAGAAAAACAGCCTCAAGTAAAGTGTTAATGAAAGGTGTAAAAGACCTTCACGTAGAGCAGAGATAAGCATCTGCAGTATTTCAGGAGTTATGGGTAAACGTTTATCTGAAACTTGTGGTGCAGATTTATTTAAACCTTTAAGAAGCAAGCGGATAGCTGGGTTGGAGAATAAACTAGGATAGTCAGGGTCATTACATCTAGCATGGAATTGGATACCTGCTAACATTCGCAAATTGAAGCGGCTTTAAGATTGCGAGTCTGATAATTATGAACGATGAATGTGCAAACTGTTGTCATGAGTATGGAAAAAAAAAAATCGGAATTTGTAGTGAAAGACAGAACAGAACAAACCAAGCCCACTTGGAGTTAAAAGCTTTAAGAGTAGAAGGGGCTAAGCCTTTTGACATACAATATTTGGCTGAATATAGCAAGGCGTTACAATAGTTATTTCGTCCAAAATGAGTAGGGTGAAAAGAGGGTAAGATGTTGGATCCATGTAGGCCGAGGGGCAGAGACGTCTGAACTCCTGTAAACGAGATCGAAAATGGCCAGGAATATGTTCAGCTGTCACAATAAAGTTATGAATGACTGATTGCCATGTTAAACCTCTAAGTGCTACATGATGACCTTCCTTTGTTAATGACGGCAACCACGGCTTCGTTGTCGCAAAAAAAAATATTACCAAGCCTCACCCCACAGAATGCTAGCGACGACGGTGGGATAAATCTCGTGCAGTGCCGAGGAAGCAGATCCAAGGGCAAATTCAGAGAATTCGGCTGGCCATTTCTCTGTGAACCATTGCCCTTGGAAGTACCCCCCAAAACCAACTGAGGGAGCGGCGTCAGTGAACAAAGCAAGAGAATCCGAGGACTCAACCACGTCGGAGTAAAAGGAGATGCTGTTCCATTGCTCGACGAGCCGAGACCAGAACCGCAGATAGGACCGGCAGCCATCGTCAAGGGCAACGACATCACGCACATTAACCACGGAGTAAGCAAGAAATAACAGAACGACCCCGAGGAACGACGTGCATAGCAAAGTTGAGCCAAGCCGCTTCTTGCCAGAATACTTGCGAGTAGCAACACCGAGGGAATTGACTCGAAAAGGAACGACAAAACGTCAGCATCTGAAAGCAGCAAAGCAGATGTGTAAGGCGAGTCATTTTAAAGACAGGTGGAAGCTTGTGATTGATTAGAGTAATGAGTGACGTAGCATTGGAGTCTTCCTGGCAGAACTTGCGCTAAAGCTTTCATTTCTGCATTAATGGTGCCTTCACAGATGTGCACGTCACCCATGCCATGTGCACGCATGTCCCCCTGTACCATCATGAATACTGGTTTTTGAACTCTGCACCGATAGCAAGCTGAGTGGTCTTTAGCCTGGAGGACACAGTGTCCATAATTTCCAAAAAGAATTTCGAATGTTGATTTGTCGGACCACAGAACACTTTTCCACTTCGCCTCAGTCAATTTTAAAATGAGCTCGAGCCCAGAGAAGGTGGCAGCATTTCTGGATCCTGTTTACAAATGGTTTGTTCTTTACATTTTAGAGTTTTAACTTGCATTTGTGGATGCAGTGACGTAGAAGTGTTCCTGAGCCCATGCAGTGATTTCCATTAGAGAATCATATCTGTTTTTAAGGCATTTTTTTTGGTTGTCTGTTGGTGTGGTTTCTTAGTGAGGGTGAATTTTAATGCTTTAAACATTCACAGTTTGGTAATCTTAGTTTTTTGGTAAATCAGTTCTTTCAGTGTAGCTCGAAAGGCAGGTGCAAAGCAGAGGTTTTTGTACAGGGTTCCTGTTGATGTGTCTCACTGTGGTCTTCACGAGCGCAGTAATACACAGCTGTGTCTCCAGTCTGCAGATTATGCCCTCTTAAGGTCACTGTGCTGCTGGACGTGTCTCTGGAAACTTCAAACCTGCTTTTCAGTTTATCACTGTAGTCAGTGCTAGCACTACCACATATCGCTCCAATCCACTCCAGAGCTTTTCCTGCAGGGTGACGTATCCAGTCTGTACAGTAGCTGTCATCAGTCAGAGAATATCCAGAAACTTTACAGGTCAGTGACATCGACTGACCAGGATTAATGACCATGGATCCAGGCTGGGTCAGCTCAACACTGTGAACACCTGTTGGACACAATTCATGTGTGATTTCTTATAGTTTTTAATGCATAAATCTTATTCAGATAAAGATTATAATCTAACAAGTACTTACAGCTCACAGCAGCCAGCAGCAGCAGCGGCAGCAGTAGAGATGTGGAGAACATGGTGAATGAGTGGAAGCTATTGATCTTCACCTGCAGTGACTTAAATATGTAGGACAAGGCAGAATATTTGCATAGAGAGGCTGCTATTATATCACTGTTTAAGGGTTGATGTGATTATGTGAAAACTCTGAAGCTTTACTTCAGACTTTATATTCAGGATACCAAATCATTTTTTAAATAAATCCTAATGATACATTATAAATGCATTAAACTGGAGATCCTTTCTAATTAATTGTAATTAGGTCACTTTAGGCTTGTGAGTGGGGCTGTTAAACATAAACTGAAACAGAATAGACTAACAAAACAAACTTTCAGGTGAAAGTTAGAGTTTGAGCTTTTGAACAATGAGATCAAGTCCAGGCATTGATCCAGCAACCTGAAGACTACCTGATGAGATCATTTCATTTTTGCAGTCTGTGTAAAAAGCTTGTCACCATATTTAAGCTTCACTACAGACAGATATATCTACAGTGGTCTTCATCACAGAGAAGGTCGAAGCATATTTTTCTGCAATGTTTTTAACCAAATTACAGGATGCAACTATACTAGATGATGAGTGCTGGTCAGTGAATGCAGAGTTCTTGAGGAAACGTCTCCCTCTACTGTTGTCATAGAGGAAGTCCAGAACACTGTGACCCACCATTCCCATTCAAACATCGACACTCTAGTATAGACAAGGGGCTTCATACTCTTCCTGAATAAAACCTCATAAGCCAAATGAACCGCAAGAAATAGAAAAGAACATTCTTGAAACAAGACCAGAGCACACAGACCCAGTGCTCTGTGCTTGTGAGTGATTAGAATATGTAGAGCTTTTCTGTCTTTAAATTGTTCTAGACTGTTCTAGTACATTGTTGCTGTTCTAAAATGTTCTTCCACATTCACTGTTGAAGAGTATATGTATCTAGTGTATGTTTATGTAAAAATATCATTTCATTTAAACAGTAAAGCAAATAAACAATTAAATAAATGTACTAATAATGACATTCTAAGTGTCAAGACTGTAGAATCTGTAGAGATCTCCACTCATTGACCACTTTATTGGGGACACCTGTACACTTTTTTATGCAATTATCTAATCAGCCAATCAAGTGGCAACAGGGTGGTGCCCCAAATCACACAGATATGGCCCAGCAATGTTCAAATCAACCTTCAGAAAGGGGAAAAATGTGATCTCAGTGATTTTGCTCATGGAATGATTGGTGGTGCCAGACAGGCTGGACAAAGTATTTGACAATAATTTATAGAAGTCATTCAATGCAATAGGTAGAAAAGGTAGAATTTTACAATACAGATAATAAGGTAAGGTAATAAGTGGTTAACACTATCATGTACTGTATAAATACTTAATATTCATATATAGCATATTTGAACTAAAAAAAAGGAGTTGGTTTATCTGCAAAAACAAGCTTTTCTGAAAACAAACATTAAGCGCTCCAAACATTGACTGCATAACAGCAGCTTTCCTCTGTAACAGAATGGGGAAGTGTTTTTGTACAGCTCTGTCACTGTTTTCTATCACTGTGAGTCTCTTGCACAGTAATACACAGCAGTGTCTTCACTCTTCAGGCTACTCATCTGTAAGTACAGCTGACTGCTGGAGTCGGATCTGGAGATCGTGAATCTTCCCTGGACTGACTGGGAATAGGAGATGGGAGAGCTGGATGTGCCAATATATGCAATCCACTCCAGTCCTTTTCCAGGAGCCTGTCTGATCCAGCCCATATAATAGCTCCTGAATGATGATCCAGATGCTGTACAGGTCAGTTTATGAGATTCTCCAGGTGTTTTAACCACAGCTTCAGACTGAGTGAGAGTCTGACTCTGAAAACCTGCAGAAAAGAAGAAGAATTAAAGTTCTGAATGAAACATGATTACAGAAAGATTTTCTCTGCTATTTGATTCTCTTATTCTAATCCTGAGACATACATGGTAGACTAGTGATCATCAGCAGTGTTAGAGATGTGCTGAACATGGTTGAGGTTGTGTCTGAGCTGATGAGCTTTTCTCTGCAGATCTCTCAGTGCTGTTCAGCGTCTCTTCATAAAGGGAGGAGGATTTGCATAGTTACAGTTTCAGAGGGATGACTTCACTCATCAGCTGACCTTAAGTACTTAGTACATTCATATTGTGTACATAACAGCAGAGCTTTGTTCACCTGTGTGTAGATAAGCTTTTGTTGTATTTTGCAGTAAATTTGAAGCTAAAGCTCAGCCGCTCAACAAATTTACTTAATGTTACCTCGTCAGATGTGGTTCAGGAGTTTGCATGTTCTGCCTGCCTCTGCGTGTGTTTCCTCTGGGTCCTCCAGTTTCCTCACACAGTCCAAAGACATGCAGTCAGGCCAACTGAACATGCTAAATTGCCCCTAGGTGTGAGTGTGTGTGTGTGTTGAATGTATTTGTCTGTTTGTCTGCCCTGTGATGGACTGGCGACCTGTCCAGGGTGTATCCTGCCTTCTGCCCAGTGAACACTGGAATAGGCTCCAGCAACACCACCTACCTTTCTATCTGATGTGCTGCTAAATCAGGACCAGAAAATACCAATAAAATCTATGTACAGCAGCACAACACTTAGCAACAGCTAACAGGCTAATTGACACCACACAACCAGTAAACACATCTGATTCCAGCTGTCAGTCCACAGTGACTCTATAAACATGAATTTTTATCCTTTAATATGTCATTTAATCTGTAAATGAGCCTATACACACTAAAAAAGATGGTTTTTCAAGGGTTCTCTAGTAAAGAAAATGGTTCTATATAGAACCATGAACACTCAAAAACCTTTACATGGTTAAAGGGATCGTTGTATCATGAAAGGGTCCTTCTTAAGAACAATTTTGAAAATGGTTCTATGTAGCACTCAGAAAGCTTCTTCTATTACTGAAATGTCAAGCTTGTAACAATAGAAGAGCCTATTTGGGTGCTAAATAGAACCCTTTTCAAAAAGCTTCTGTATAGAACCATCCATAGCACATTCACAAACATTTTCCATCAATCTGAACAGCCCTTTCGTGATGCAAAAGACCCTTTAACCATACAAAAGATCCTTTGATTGTTCATGGTTCTATATAGAACCATTTTCGTTACTGAAGAACTCCTGCAGAACCATCTGTTTTGTAGGCCAAGAATTAGCATTCTCCTCCAAGTGTTTTAATTTGTCCAATAATGAAGCGTTAATAGCAGACAATAATCATCATATAATAGGGAGATCTAACTGGCTGACTAAATTGAACAAAAAATAACATATATTCACTAATATTATAAAAATGCTAAAAAATGCTATGAGTAAATAATGAAGGGAATTCATGGGTTTCAAGGACAGAAAGAGGGAAAGTATCTTCTACTCTTCACATAAAACTCCTGAAGTAATGTTTGATAAATGTTGCAATGTATTTTTAATCTTCTAGCACCCCCTACAGATCTGATTGGGTCATATGTAAGATCTGATCCCCTACTTTAACCACTCTGGTGAGTTTTTGTGCAGCTGGCTCACATGTTTGTACCACTGTGTTATGCTGCACAGTAATACACAGCTGAGTCCTGTGCAGTCAAGCCACTCAGCTTCAGATACCAGATTCAGAACCATGTTTTGAGAGTTTTGTCTGGTAATTTCCAAACGTCCTTCAAAAGGTTTGGCATATATAGTTTTACTGGCATCATAATAGATAAGCCCCATCCACTCCAGTGGTTTTCCAGCCTGTTGTCTGATCCAGTGCAATCCAGAGTTGCCAAAATCAAATCCAGATCCTCTACAGGAGAGACTCAGAGTTTATCCAGGCTTTTTCAGCACAGAACCAGAAGAAATGGACTCAAGACTTTGGCATTTTATACCTGTCAGAAAAAAGAGAGACATCATTTACAGGCAGGCTTTGTACAAAAATTGTTACAGGTTGATATGATTATTTTTATAGGTTAGAAAACTCACTGCTGAAGCTGAGTAGTATCAGTAATAAGGAGAGTGTGTTCTTCATGGTGAGTGTTGATGAGACTCTACTGCTCCACTCAGCTCAGCAGCACATAAGCACTGGATGGAGCCACAACACACTGGATTTGCATCATGACGTCATGGGTGGTGTGCTTAACAATGAGAAACAAATGGGCCAAGTCCAAAATATATTGGTTTTACTGATGGTTTTGTCCTGTTTCAGAGTCCAGATGTAAACCCTATAGAGAATGTTTAGTCTCACATTAAACATAAACTAGCTTGGAAATGTTTTTCAACTGTTTTTCAACTGTTTAATGCTGAGTGGAAAAATACTGAATCTTTCAGTAAAAGCTTGTCTGCCAATTTGCACACAAAACTTCAACATTTAAGGGAATCAAAGGGAAAAGCTGTAAAGTATTAAGTTACTTTATCTATTTGTTTAATGATTTGTTGTAAAACCATTAAAAGCTAAATATTTTGTCATATCGGAATAAAAAATGAGAAAAAGTTTGTTTGAACATTTCTTACTGAGAAAACTCGTACAGTGAGGATTTATACACAGCATGAGTTTTTGTACAGGGTGTCTGTTGATGTGTTTCACTGTGATCCATGAGCGCAGTAATACACAGCTGTGTCTCCAGTCTGCAGATTCTGCCCTCTTAAGGTCACTGTGCTGCTGGACAAGTCTCTGGAAATTCAAACCTGCTTTTCAGTTTATCACTATAGTAAGTGCCACCATCTCCACATATCTCTCCAATCCATTCCAGAGCTCTTCCTGCAGGCTGCCGTATCCAGTCTGTACAGTAGCTGCTATCAGTCAGTGAATATCCAGAAACTTTACAGGTCAGTGACATCGACTGACCAGGATTAATGACCATGGATCCAGGCTGGGTCAGCGCAACACTGTGAACACCTGTTGAACACAATTCATGTGTGATTTCTTATAGTTTTTAAGATATAAATCTCATTCAGAGAAAGATTGTAATCTACCAAGTACTTACAGCTCACAGCAGCCAGCAGCAGCAGCAGCAGTAGGGATGTGGAGAACATGGTGAATGAGTGGAAGCTGTTGGTCTTCACCTCCACTAGCTTAAATATGTAGGACATGACAGAACATTTGCATAGAGAAGCTCCTATTATATCAGTGTTTAAGGGTTGATGTGATTATGAAAGCTCTGTGGCTGTGCTTCAGGCTTTATATATATTTAGGATACCGAATGATGTTTTAAAAGAAATCCTAAGGACACATTATACATGTATAAAACTAGAGATCTTTTCCAATTAATGGTAATTATAGGTCAGTTTAGGCTTGTGAGTGGGGCTGTTAAATATAAACTGAAGCTTTTGAACAATGAGATCAAGTCCAGTCATTAATCCAGCACACTGACGACTATCTGATGAGATTGTTTCATTTTGCAGTCTGTGTAAAAAGCTCACCATATTCATTCTTCAGTACAGATTATATCTACAGTTATATCTACAGTGGTCTCAGCTTCACCACAGAGAAGGTCAAAGCATATTTTTCTGCAATGTTTTTAACCAAATTACAGGATGCAGCTGGAATAGATGATGAGAGTTGGTCAGTGAATGCAGAGTTTTTGAGGAAACATCTCCCTCTACTGCTGTCATGTATGACTCTTTGAAGCCCAGAACACCCTGGCCCACCATTCCCATTCAAACACCAACACTCCAGTATGGGCAATGGCCTTTGTGCTCTTCCTGAATAAGATGTCATAAGCCAAATGAATCAGCAAGAAATAGAGAAGAACATTTTTCAAAAAGACCAGAGCACACAGACCCAGTGTTCTCCAACAAACACGAACAAAGGCAAATGTAAGGTTGGTGTTTTGTGCTTGTGTGTGATTGTTTGGAACATGTAGAGCTCTTCTATTTTATACTGTTCTAGACTGTGCTAGCACATTCTTCTTGAATGTTCTCCCAAATTCACAGTGTTCCAGAGTGTATGTGTTTAGTATGTTTGGAATTATGTAAATAAATCATTCAATAATTACATTAAACAGTAAAGCAAAATAATAAAAAATAAATAAATAAATACTATAACAGTAAAAAAAAAAATGTCAATACTGTAGAATCTGTAGAGATCTCTACTCACTGACTACTTTATTAAGGACACCTGTACACTCATTTATGCAATTATCTAATCAGCCAATCATGTGGCAGTAGGGCAGTGCACCAAATCATGCAGATATGGGCCCAGCAATGTTCAAATCAACCTTCAGAAAGGGGAAAAAATGTGATTTCAGTGATTTTGCCCATGGAATGACTGGTGGTGATAGACAGGCTGGACTGAGTATTTCACAATAGTTTATAGAGGTCATTTTATGCAATAGGTAGAAAAGATAGAATTTTACAATATCGATTGGTAATAAGTGGTTAACACTATCATGTACTGTATAAATACTTAATGTTCATATATAGCATATATGAACTAAAAAGAGGAGTTAGTTTATCTGCAAAAACAAGCTTTTCTGAAAACAAACATTAAGTGCTCCTAACATTGACTGCATAATACCAGCTTTCCTCTGTAAGTGAATGAGGAAGTGTTTTTGTACAGCTCTGTCACTGTTTTCTATCTGTCTTGCACAGTAATACACAGCAGTGTCTTCACTCTTCAGGCTGCTCATCTGTAAGTACAGCTGACTGCTGGAGTCGGATCTGGAGATCGTGAATCTTCCCTGGACTGACTGGGAATAGTGGATGGGAGAACTGGATGTGCCAATTCTAGCAATCCACTCCAGTCCTTTCCCAGGAGCCTGTCTGACCCAGGCCATAGGATAGCTGAATGTGAATCCACATGCTGTGCAGGTCAGTTTATGAGACGCTTCAGGTGTTTTAACCACAGCTTCAGACTGAGTGAGAGTCTGAGTAAAATGGAAGCTACATCACCCCCCCCCACACACACACACACACACACTTAAGCAAATTCATTCTTTTAACCCCATTAGATGTTCTTTGACTGAACAGTCCATACTCCTCCCCAACATCTTCAAAGTTTCATTATTTTAACCTGTGCAATATAACAAACTGTATAAGCCCAGATAGTATTAATCCTGTGCTTCAAAATAAATTACAGCATAAGCTTTAAATTCATTTAATCCTGTGTGAAGTGACTTTGTATGTAGTGGAAAAGAGGTTTACACATTTTTCTTGAAGCACTTATAGAAATCTTTACTCATATTAACTGTAGCTCAGATCAAGCCTATATGGATTGCCCAACCTCAACTGTATGACTTTGAACATTAAAACATGTTCACTTTTTAAATAGAGATGTTTACTGTTGGCTGTATTTTCCCAAGCTAATGGTAATGCTAATGTCACACTGTATTCTCTTAAAACAGTTAGGTTAGTGGTCAGAGTAAACAAAATAATGACTAAATTAAATGTTTTAAAATGTTTTCTACTCTTTTTTAGGAGTAAAAGCAGTCAAGTAGCCATCCTCAACCCTGTAATTGATATTTCCTCTCCCATCATAAAGATGTCCTGAGGTAAAATCACAGAATCCCACCTCTTCATAGAAATTAATCCCATCCTAATAGTACTGAAGAGGTAGTTAATGTTCTACAAATGATTCTCATGGCTATACAACACCATTACATTCCAACACAGACTGGTGAGAGTGACTATAGTTTTTGTTTTCGATCTAATGTGCTGCTAAATCACAACCAGAAAATACAGAAGAGAATCTACAACAGCACCACACACAGTATCGTCTAACAGGCTAATAGACACCACATGCCCAGCAAACACATCAGATTCCAGCTGTCAGTCCAACACAGCCACTCTATAACATGAGTTTTTATCCTTTAAACATTTGTCATGTAGGGTAGGCTGGCCTTAACTCTCTGCTATCATCCTATCATCCTAGCCATCGTAGGCCATGAAGTAGCAGTTAGCATTCTCCTCCAAGTGTTTAAGCAGACCAATAATGAAGTGTTAATGACAGACAAAGAAATGTAGTGCAACTTTACATGTCACTTTTAACTCCTGAGGATGTGTTTGACAAATGTCTCAATGTATTTTTAATGTTGTAGCTCCCCCTACTGAACTAATATGGCCATAACTAAGATCAGATCCCCTACTTTAACCACTCTGGTGAGTTTTTGTACAGCTGGCTCACATGTTTGTACCACTGTGGTTTGCTGCACAGTAGTACACAGTTGAGTCCTGTACAGTCAAGTCATTCAGCTTCAGATACAGCATGTTTTGGGAGTTTTGTTTGGTAATTTCAATACTTCCCTCAACAGATGGTTTTACTGGCATCATACCAGATTGTCCCCATCCACTCCAGTGCTTTTCCAATCTGCTGTCTGATCCAGTCCATGCCATGACTTCCAAAGTTAAATCCAGATCCTCTACAGGAGAGATTCAGAGTTTCTGCAGGTTTTTTCAGCACAGAATCAGAAGGAATGGACTCAAGACTTTGGCATTTTATACCTGTCAGAAAAAAAGAGAGACATCATTTACAGGCAGCTTTAATACAGAATTGTTACAGGTTGATATTTTTATTTTTTACAGGTTAGAAAACTCACTGCTGAAGCTGAGTAGTATCAGTAATAAGGAGAGTGTGTTCTTCATGGTGAGTGTTCTAGGAGATGGAGTCCAGGTTTGTCTTAGAGCTTGAGGGATGCATGACACAAGAAAAGTTAATTGCATATATATATATATATATATATATATTTTAAAATTGCTCTCACAATGCATGCAGCAGAGATTTATTCAAGCCCAACATCATAAATTATGTACACATTTCTTTGGCTAGTTAAGAAACTTTGATAATTAAGTGATATTGTCCACTTTGCCAAACACAGAAGGGTTAACACTTGCAGTTTTAACAGTGCAACTGTGGTCATCTGGCAACACAGATGACCACAGTGGCACTGCAAAGAGAACAATAACTCACCCTTTTAGCCAACAATACAGGAACTGACAGCTTAATAAAGCATATACAAAAGCATCCACCTAAAGAAAGGTAACCTAGGTGGAATAAAAACATGATGATGGTGAGTTAAACAACGGAGAGAAACGTCCAATATGCAAATACATGGAGCCAACAGCCAATGGGAGGGAAATCAGATTTACCCAACAAGATCATGTTAAGAAAACAATCATGTCACTGTATTTCACTAAAACAACACAGCTTACTTAGTTTCACTCAGTCACACATATTTTATGAGTAACTTTAATGAGAGAGAAACGATTAAAACCAACAACAGTGCAGTTTCATGTTTTTTTTTTTTTTTTTTTAATGTGGCAGTTTCAAAGCTGCTATGACAACAGACTAAATTAATTTCTAATAAGTTAAACTAAAAAATGCCATTTGAGTGTATGAAATTATTAAAAACGTTTCCTTAAAATAGTACGGTAATACCTGGGCTATATTTAGTTTTATGTACAAGAGACTTAATGTATTTGAGTTAAAAAAATCTTGGATTTGAAACACTAACCAGACTTATACTTAGAAGACTGTTTGAAAAATATGAAATATTTACAGTGCTGGTTTCTCAGCTCTTTCCAAAGATCAACTCTGACATCAGCCAAAACTGATCTTTCTTTTCATTGATAGTGTGAGTAGAGTCAGAAAATTAAACCAGCATGTAACAAGCTTACAGATATACATGCACTTTGTGGCCAAAAGTATGTGGACAGCTGTCTATCACATCTGTATGAGCATGTTGGAGATTCACACTCCAAAATCATGGATATTAATATGAAGTTGGCCCTTCCTTTGTGGTTACTCATCCCCTCTAGGAAGGTTTTGCACAAGACTTGCACAGGAATTTGAGCCCATTCAGTCATAAGAGCATTTGTGAGGTCAGAGACTGATGTTGGACGAGTTGATGCTGGGGTTGAGGTCAAGGCTCTGTGCAGGCCACTGGAGTTCCTCTACACAAAACTCATCAAACCATGTCTTTATTGACCTTGTTTTGTGCACAGGAACACAGTTATGCTGGAACATTGTTTAGATGTCAGTTTAGAGATTTTGTGATTATTTGGCTTAAAACTGGATCTAAGAAACTTGATTCTTTTTACACAGTGTTGTAATTTGGACCCTTTAGTCATGAGAAACTGTATCTTCATTTTTGAGATGACAATACTTTCTGCTGGTTATATCCTTCTGAACTAAAAAGGGGAGTTAGGTTTGATATTATTCTTAATTTAACTGGCAAAACAAACAAAAAGTGCTCCTAACTTTCACTGCATAACAGCAGCTTTCCTCTGTAACTGAATGAGGAAGTGTTTTTGTACAGCTCTGTCACTGTTTTCTGTCACTGTGAGTCTCCTCCTGCACAGTAATACACAGCAGTGTCTTCACTCTTCAGGCTGCTCATCTGTAAGTACAGCTGACTGCTGGAGTCGGATCTGGAGATTGTGAATCTTCCCTGGACTGACGGGGAATAGTAGATATGAGAGCTTCCAGTGTGTATGAAGGCAATCCACTCCAGTCCTTTCCCAGGAGCCTGTCTGACCCACACCATAGCATAGCTACTGAATGTGAATCCAGATGCTGTACAGGTCAGTTTATAAGATTGTCCAGGGTTTTTAACCACAGCTTCAGACTGAGTGAGAGTCTGACTCTGAAAACCTGCAGAAAAGAAGAAGAATTAAAGTTCTGAATGAAACATGATCACAGAAAGATTTTCTCTGCTATTTCATTCTCTTATTCTAATCCTGAGACGTACATGGTAGACTAGTGATCATCAGCAGTGTTAGAGATGTGCTGAACATGGTTGAGGTTGTGTCTGAGCTGATGAGCTCTTCTCTGCAGATCTCTCAGTGCTGTTCAGCGTCTCTTCATAAAGGGAAGAGGAGGATTTGCATAGTTACAGTTTCAGAGGGATTGACCTCACTCATCTGATAACTGTAAGCTCTTAAAATTGGGCTTTGTACCCTAACATCATTCACCTTGCAATAAATTGGGTTTTAATATATGGGTTTGTTTCATTTTCCAGTAAAATGGAAGCTATCACCCTCCCTCCTTTAGCAAATTCATTCTTTTAACCCCATTAGATGTTCTTTGACTGAACAGTCCATACTCCTTCCCAACATCTTCAAAGTTTCATTATTTTAACCTGTGCAATATAACAAACTGTATAAGCCCAGATTTTATTAATCTTGTGCTTCAAAACAAATTACAGCCTAAGCTTTAGGTTAATTTAATCCTGTGTGAAGTGACTTTGTATGTAGTGGAAAAGAGGTTTACACATTTTTCTTGAAGCACTTATAGAAATCTTTACTCATATTAACTGTAGCTCAGATCAAGCCTATATGGATTGCCCAACCTCAACTGTATGACTTTGAACATTAAAACATGATCACTTTTTAAATAGAGATGTTTACTGTTGGCTGTATGTTCCCAAGCTAATGGTAATGCTAATGTCACACTGTATTCTCTTAAAACAGTTAGGTTAGTGGTCAGAGTAAACAAAATAATGGCTAAATTAAATGTTTTAAAATGTTTTCTACTCTTTTTAGGAGTACAAGCAGTCAAGTAGCCATCCTCAACCATGTAATCAATAGTTCCTCTCCCATCATAAAGATATCCTGAGGTAAAACCACAGCACAGTACCCCATCTCATCATAGAAATCAACCCCATCCTAATAAAACTTCAGTGTTAAACACTTCTACAAATGATTCTCATGGCTATACAACACCATTACATTCCAGCACAGACTGGTGAGAGTGACTATAGTTTTTGTTTTCGATCTAATGTGCTGCTAAATCACAACCAGAAAATACAGAAGAGAATCTACAACAGCACAACACACAGTATCGTCTAACAGGCTAATAGACACCACATGCCCAGCAAACACATCTGATTCCAGCTGTCAGTTTAACACAGTCACTCTATAACATGAGTTTTTATCCTTTAATGTGTGTCATGTAGGGTAGGCTGGCCTTAACTCTCTGCTATCATCCTATCATCCTAGCCATCGTAGGCCATGAAGTAGCAGTTAGCATTCTCCTCCAAGTGTTTCAAGCAGATCAATAATGAAGTGTTAATGGCAGACAAAAGAAATGTAGTGCAACTTTACATGTCTCTGAGGTATTATATGCTAGCCCCATAACAGATTATTAGCATCTTATGATGGGGAGAATTAATGTGCTGAGTAAAGTGGACAATTTTTTTTATATATTAACTAAAATCTTGTACAATTTTGAAAGATGTGGTAAAATAATGAACAGAATTAACTATGAAACACTCATCAGGGTCATAATTCACTTTGTGAATGATATGAGGTATATGAAGCGTTGGTTTCTCAGCCTTTTCCAAAGATCATCTCTGACATCAGCCAAAAATTATCTTTACTTTTCATTGATAATAAGTGTAGAGCCAGAAGGCTGAACCAGCATCTTGCAAGCATAGATATATACATACACTATGAGGCAAAAAGTATGTGGTGACCTGATCTTCACACCTATATGAGCTTGTTAGAGATTCATACCCCAAAATCATGAAACTATTATAAAGTTTGGTTTTGAGGCTATAACAGCCTCCACTCTTCTAGGAGGGCTTTCCGCAAGATTTTGGAGTGTGTCTTTGGGGAGTCAAGCCCATTCAGTCAAAAGAGCATTTGTGAGGTCAGGAACTGATTTCAGATGAGAGGACCTGGCTCACAATCAATGTCCCAATTCATCTCAAAGGTGTTTTATTCACCTTGTATTGACATTGTTTGTGTGCATAGGAACACAGTTATGCTGGAACATTGTTTAGATGTAAATTCAGAGAGTTTGTGATAATTTGGCTTAAAACTGGATCTAAGAACTTCATTCTTTTTACACAGTGTTGTAGTTTTTACATGGATACAGTCAGGAGACTGTCATCTTATTCTTAATTTAACTGTTAAAACAAACAAAAAGTGCTCCTAACATCTAGCTCTGTCACTGTTTTCTATCACTGTGACTCTCTTGCACAGTAAAACACAGCAGTGTCTTCACTCTTCAGGCTGCTCATCTGTAAGTACAGCTGACTGCTGGAGTCGGATCTGGAGATCGTGAATCTTCCCTGGACTGACTGGGAATAGGAGATGGGAGAGCTGGATGTGCCAATATATGCGATCCATTCCAGTCCTTTCCCAGGAGCCTGTCTGATCCACCCCATATAATAGCTACTGAATGATGATCCAGATGCTGTACAGGTCAGTTTATGAGATTGTCCAGGTGTTTTAACCACAGCTTCAGACTGAGTGAGAGTCTGACTCTGAAAACCTGCAGAAAAGAAGAAGAATTAAAGTTCTGAATGAAACATGATCACAGAAAGATTTTCTCTGCTATTTCATTCTCTTATTCTAATCCTGAGACGTACATGGTAGACTAGTGATCATCAGCAGTGTTAGAGCTGTGCTGAACATGGTTGAGGTTGTGTCTGAGCTGATGAGCTCTTCTCTGCAGATCTCTCAGTGCTGTTCAGCGTCTCTTCATAAAGGGAGGAGGAGGATTTGCATAGTTACAGTTTCAGAGGGATTACCTCACTCATCTGATAACTGTAAGCCTTTTATAATTGGGCTTTGTACCCTCACATCATTCACCTTGCAATAAATTGGGTTTAAATAAATGGATTTGTTTAATTTTCCAGTAAAATGGGAATATCTTTACCAAATTCATTCTTTTAACCCCATTAGATGTTCTTTGACTGAACAGTCCATACTCCTTCCCAACATCTTCAAAGTTTCATTATTTTAACCTGTGCAATATAACAAACTGTATATGCCCAGATATTATTAATCCTGTGCTTTAAAACAAATTGCAGCATAAGCTTTAAATTCATTTAATCCTGTGTGAAGTGACTTTATATTTAGTGAAAAAGACGTTTTGACTTTTTTCTTGAAGCACTTGTAGAAGTCTTTACTCATATTAACTGTAGCTCAGATCAAGCCTATATGGATTGCTCAACCTCAACTGTATGACTTTGAATATTAAAACATGATCACTTTTTAAATAGAGATGTTTACTGCTGGCTGTATGTTCCCAAGCTAATGGAAATGCTAATGTCACACTGTATCCTCTTACAACATCTAGGCTGATGGTCAGAGTAATTTTGTTACAGGTTGATATTGTTATTTTTTACAGGTTAGAAAACTCACTGCTGAAGCTGAGTAGTGTCAGTAATAAGGAGAGTGTGTTCTTCATGGTGAGTGTTGATGAGACTCTACTGCTCCACTCAGCTCAGCAGCACATAAGTACTGGATGGAGTCACAACACACTGGATTTGCATTAAGATGTCATGGATGGTGGGATTGACAATAAGAAACACTCATCAGACTCATACTGGAAGACTCACTGTGTGAATGACTTCATGAAGTAAATGGAGTGCTGGTTTCTCAGCCCTTTCCAAAGATCAACTCTGACGTCAGCCAAAACGGAGCTTACTTTTTATTAATAACGTGTGTAGAGCCAGAAAACAGAAACAGTATCTAACAAGCATACAGATATACATACACTATGTGGCCAAAAGTATGTGGACAGCTGACCATCATACCTATTAGAGCTTATTGGACATTTACATTCCAAAATCATGGGCATTAATATGGAGTTGCCCCCTTTGCTGCTAAAACAACCTCCACTCTTCTGGGAGATTGTTAAGTGTGTACTGTGGGAATTTGTACCTATTTAGTCACAAGAGCATTTGTGAGGTCAGACACTGATGTTGGGGTCAGAGCTCTGTGCAGACCACTGTTCCTCCGCACCAAATTTGTCAAACCATGTCTATATGGAGCTCGCTGGAAGGAAAGGGCCTTCCCAAAACTATTGCTGAAAAGTTGGAAGCATACACTTGTCTAAAATATCTTTGTATGCTCTAGCATTAACATCACCCTTCACTGGAACTAAGGGGCCCAAACACTGACAAACCAGCCCCAGCCCATTATCCCTCCTCCACCAAACTTTACTGTTGGCACTATGTCAATGCTTTTCTTTGCACATAGCAATCTTGGGCTTGGGGGTAGCTGATTTGTGAGTTTGCATGGTCTATTATGAGCTGTTGTTGGTCCTAGATACTTCTATTTTACAATGATAGCACTTTCAGTTGACTATATATGACTAAATATTTGTACACATATGTGCTCGTCTTAAAAACTATGTGAAATATATGTGATTTTATTTTGAATAATGTACTAAAATATACTGTATTTAACTGCCATTTTTTATATCTAAATATATGTTGAAATATGTACATTAAGTATTTCTGATGGTGTCAGTCTTTATCATATACATCAAATGTATATGGACATATGTTACAAATTTGACACAGTTTGAAAAATATGTGGAAATATAGTACCTATGCGCATGAGCAGCCAATGACTGGAGAGTATTGCAGGATATACAGAAACATATGGTCAGATGTTTTGTCTTCTTGATTTCTATATCAATCAATTAAAAGATGTTTTTGGATTATTTTTGGTAATTCCTCGGATTAGTGGTTTGCCACTGTACAAAGAAACTGACGACATAGCAACATGATAATGACTATGAGCTCTGGTCCAAACAATAATATAAGAAGAAGAAATATACATGTAAGGGTTGCCAGATGTCCGGTTTGGAAGCAGACAGTCCAGTTTGAAGCTGTGTGGTCCGGTTGGTAGGTTAAAATGTCTGGTGTAGTCTTGCTCTAAATGTATTCTATTCGTTGAAGTAGATGAAGTGCCATTCTAGCTGCATTGGGCACCCCCTCCTCCCACCATGCACCTGTCCAAATGTCCTGTCTGGTTTTGATATGGCTGAAATTTGGCAACCTTGAAACTCCATTTTGTACTTTCTGCCTTTGTACATGTGTTTACTGTTACACTGAAATAGCTCTAGTGTTTTTGTACAGGGTGTCTGTTGATGTGTCTCACTGTGGTGCACGAGCGCAGTAATACACAGCTGTGTCTCCAGTCTGCAGATTCTGCCCTCTTAAGGTCACTGTGCTGCTGGACAAGTCTCTGGAAACTTCAAACCTGCTTTTCAGTTTATCACTGTAGAACGTTTGACCAGAGCTACATATGGCTCCAATGCACTCCAGAGCTTTTCCTGCAGACTGCCATATCCAAGCTGTACAACAGCTGGTATCAGTCAGAGAATATCCAGAAACTTTACAAGTCAGTGACATTGACTGACCAGGATTTACGACCATGGATCCAGGCTGGGTCAGCTCAACACTGTGAACACCTGTTGAACACACTGCATGTGTTATTTCTTGTAGTTTTAATGGATGAAGCTCATACACATTCTAATCTAACAAGTACTCACAGCTCACAGCAGCCAGCAGCAGCAGCAGCAGTAGGGATGTGGAGAACATGGTGAACAAGTGGAAGCTTCTGGTCTTCACCCCCAATAACTTAAATGTGTAGGACTTTGCAGAACATTTGCATAGAGGAGCTTCTGTTATATCACTTTTTAAGGGTTGATGTGATTATGAAAAATCTGAAACTTCAGGGTTTATATTCAGGGCATTTAATAATCTTCCTGAATTAAATCTTAACGTTATATTTGCATCAATCTAGAGATCTTTTTCAATTGATAGTAAGTAGGACGCTTTAGGGTTGTCAATAAAGCTTAAAGTTTTCCAAATAAACTGAAATAGAACAACCCCCTAACTCACCAAATGTACAGTTGATGGTTGATAAGTTGAATGTTAGAGATTTATGAGCTTTTCAACAATAAGGTTTATAAACTCCTCCATTTTTACGCATCAATACAGATAAAAAAAAACCTCATGTATAGAAATGTATGCATTTATCAAGTCTATAGAAGCATAAATAAAGCCTCAAAACTGATTTCTGTCTGCATCTCAAGCAGATCTTTGTATTTACTGGAGCCTTAGCTTCACTATGGAACAGGTCAGCAGCACATTTTACACGCATGTTTTGACCAAATGTAACAGCCACAGGATGCAGCTGGAGTGAAGGATGAGTTTTTGTCAGTGAATGCAGAGTTTATGAGGAAACATCTCCCTCTGCTGTTTCAAGCAGAGAACTGCAGTGGGTTTTAAACTCTTTCTGAAGCCTTTTTTGAGAAGCCAAATTAACCAGGATGAACCAGGATGTATAAAAAATCCAAGAAAACACAGATCCAACGTTCTCCAACAACCACCAACAAACCAAAATGTTTGATTGGTGTGCTGTACATGTACATGAATGTTTGGAGTCCCTAGCAAACTCTCTTCCATCTACAGTGTTCTAGAATGTTCTCCACATTCACGCTCTTCTAGAATATTCTGCTCCATCCACACTGTTCTACAACAGTCTCCACATTCACACTGTTCTAGAATATTTGGCTCCTTCCATGCTGTTCTACAACGTTCTCCACATTCACACTGTTCTAGAATATTCTGCCCATTCACACTGTTCTAGAATATCCGGCCCCATCCACGCTGTTCTGCAACGTTCTCCTCATTCACAGTGTTCTAGAATATTTGGCTCCATCCACACTGTTTTACAACGTTCTACACATTCACACTGTTCTAGAATATTCTCCTCCATCCACACTGTTCTACAATGTTCTCCACATTCACACTTCTAGAATATTCGGCCCCATCCACGCTGTTCTACTACGTTCTCCACATCCACACTGTTCTAAAATATTTAGCTCCATCCATGCTGTTCTACAATGTTCTCCTCATTCACACTGTTCTAGAATATTTGGCTCCATCCACACTGTTGTACAACGTTCTCCACATTCACACTGTTCTGGAAAATTCTTTTTCATCCACACTGTTATACAACGTTCTACACATTCACTCTGTTCTACAACGATCTCCTCATTTACACTGTTCTAGAATATTCGGCTCCATCCACACTGTTCTAAAATATTCAGCTCCATCCATGCTGTTCTACAACGTTCTCCTCATTCACACTGTTCTAGAATATTTGGTTCCATCTACACTCTTGTACAACATTCTTCACATTCACACTGTTCTAGAATATTCTTTTTCATCCACACTGTTGTACAACGTTCTCCACATTCACACTGTTCTAGAATATTCTCCTCCATCCACTCTGTTCTACAATGTTCTCCACATTCACACTGTTCTAGAATATTCTTTTTCATCCCCACTGTTGTACAACGTTCTCCACATTCACACTGTTCTAGAATATTCAGCCCCATCCACACTGTTCTACTATGTTCTCCACATCCACACTGTTCTAAAACATTCGGCTCCATCAATGCTGTTCTACAACGTTCTCCTCATTCACACTGTTCTAGGATATTTGGCTCCATCCACACTGTTCTACTATGTTCTCCACATCCACACTGTTCTAAAATATTCGGCTCCATCAATGCTGTTCTACAACGTTCTCCTCATTCACACTGTTCTAGAATATTTGGCTCCATCCACACTGTTGTACAGTGTTCTCCACATTCACACTGTTCTAGAATATCCTCTCCATCCACACGGTTCACATTGTTCTAGATTGTTCTTCTCCATCCACACTGTTTCATGATGGAAACTCTTCTGAAACTGGTGCATTACTAAAATGTGAAACTATGTTTAAAAAGTAACTGTGGAAAAGTTAAGTGACTCAAGATTGACCAGATGATTGTAGTTCTAAAATGGCCACAGGATTTAAGTTATTTGCATATCATAGCTGTCAGACTAAAACCTCTTACCTACAAAACTTTACAGGAAAACTTTTTTTTTAACTTTTATTGGAAATCAATGTAAAAATAATTAATGCCTAGATATGTGTGTGTGTAAAATATCATTTTAGGGGTTAAATTAAGGTTAATAAGGTTGGGGAGGGGAAAAAAAATCAAGAATACCCAGACAGTCCTGCAATTTGAGTACACAACCGTCTTGTTGACACACCTCTCCTACCAGTAAGCTACTGGCCACCCAGTTCTAATGTTTTTGTACAGGGTTTCTGTTGATGTGTCTCACTGTGGCCATCGTACACAGCCATGTCTCCAGTCTGCAGATTCTGCCCTCTTAAGATCGGTGCTGCTGGACGTGTCTCTGGAAACTTCCTTCTCAGTTTATCACTGTAGTAAGTGCTACCACTACCACATATCGCTCCCAATCCACACCAGAGCTTTCCCTGCAGGCTGCTGTATCTAGTCTGTACAGTAGTCGCTATCAGTCACTGAATATCCAGAAACTTTACAGTGTCAGTGTCATCGACTGACCAGGATTTATGACCATGGATCCAAGCTGGGTCAGCTCAACACTGTGAACACCTGTTGAACTCTCTGCATACACAGATAAAGGATTCTAACAAGTACATACAGCTCACAGCAGCCAGCAGCAGCGGCAGTAGGGATGTGGAGAACGAGTAGAAGCTGTTGGTCATCACCTGCAGTGACCTAAATATACAGGGCATGGCAGAACATTTGCATAGAGGAGCTCCTGTTACATCACTTCATGTGGTTTGACATGACTTTAAAAACTTTATTTCAAGGTTCATTTTCTGGACATTTTAATGACTTTCCTGACATATTATATTATATTATATTATATTATATTATATTATATATGCATTAATCTAGAGATTATTTTCAATTAATAGTATCTAGGACACTTCAGAATTGCCAATAAGGCATGAGCTTTTAAACAATAAGGTCAAACTTAGTCTTGATCATGACACTTAGTACAAATTTTAGATAACAGACAGCAAAATGAAAATTATATATTAAAATAATAACATGTCTGTTTTAGAAGCCCCTCATTATATTCAAGCATCAGTACAGATAGATGTATCTACTGTGGCCTCAGCATCACCACAGAGCAGTTCAGCAGCATGTTTTACATTCATGTTTTGACCAAATGTAACTGTCACAGGATGCAGCTGCAATAGATGTTGGTCAGCTGGTCAGTGAATGCGGAGTCTTTGAGGAAACATTTCCCTCCACTGTTTCATATGATCTTTCAGAGCAGAATGGTCAGCAGTGAGGTTTATACTCTTCTTGAGTATGTTTTCACCAGCCAAATGAACTAGTGTGAGTAGAACATTGTACACAAATCCCAGATGTTCTCCAAAACCCACCGACAAACCAAAACGATTGCTTTGTCTGCTGTGCATGTGTGTGACTGTTTAGAGTCTTTAGAACATTCTCCTTCATCCACAATGTTCTAGAATGTTCTCCTCACAGTCACAGTGTTATATGTTCTCCACATGCAGTGTTCTAAATTGTTCTCCTCTGTTCACACTGTTCTAGAAAGCTCTCTACATTAACACTGTTCTAAAATGTTCTCTCCATTTATGCCATACTGCAATATCCTTCCCGTTCAGACTATTCTAGAATGTTCTCCTCCATCCACGCTGTTCTAGAACACTCCCCTTTATTCACACTGTTCTAGAATGTTCTCCTCGTCCATGTTGTTCTTGAATGTTTCCCTTCATTCAAGCTTTTCTAGAAAGTCCTTCATCCATTTTGTTCTAGAATATTCTCCTTCATACACGTTGTTCTAGAAAGCTCCCATCCATTCAGACATTTCTAGAATGTTCTCGTTTGCTTGCCTAATTTTTATTCAAAGTAGAGCTCTGCATGTTAACAATTTTTTAGTTCAGCTATAAAAGAAAATCTGCACGGTATGTTTATATTTGATGCACTGTAACTGACGCAAAGGTGCACTCTCTAATAATGACGTCATCGTGCTCATGGATCATGCATGTCCCAAGTTTTGTAGCTTGGCGCTCACTGCGTGCATGGCGCTCCATTCAAAAAGAATGAATTTGAAGTGAGAACTGCTCAGCAGGTTCGCCTTTACAGGCGCTTGTATGAGTCCTCTAAGTATCATATCATGGAAGTGCTGACTGTACACCCCATGTGTTCCCTTCAGGTTTGCATGTCGTCCTCCCATAAAACAGATCTGCCATTTGTGAGGGAGATGAGTACAAATGCCACACATTTTGCTGCAATATTTAAGCAGGAACAAGACACACAACACCCCAGAAGTCCCAGAGAATCATTTGGAATCCCATTCCCACCAGCTAGAGGAGAAGAATGTCACCTGTTTTTCCCCTCTATGTCTGGCAGCAGTTCATAGAAACTTTGACTTTTTATCTCAAACAAATTTCTGCCAAAATAATGTCTTATTTACTCTAACTTTTGACTGATTATGTAGAACTGATCTTATTTTCCTGATAATGTTGAAATCATTATTATATTGTTAATTATATATGTACTAATGATTTTAGCTAAATAATGCTTGACAGCAAAAAAGAAAATTAAAAATACCCACTTTCATTCAAAGTTAGATGCCCATAGCTGTATTCTGTATATCCAGTGGGATGTTGTGATAATGTTAAAAATAATTATGTAGCACCTTGCAAATCCCAAATAAACCCCCACCATCCATGCTGAGTAATAGGGTTCGATCCTCTGCCAGGGCAAGTACCTTACACTATACTGATAAGAGTCCTTGGGCAAGACTCCTAACACTACCTTCACCTACCTGTGAAAAGCTACAATTGTACATTGCTCTGGATAAGGACGTCTGCCAAACACCATAAAATGGAAAATAACAGCAATCCCAAATAACTTTACAATTCCAAATAACAACAAACAAAGCATACATAAGCAAATACACAGTTCCCCAGCTAGCAGACAGAGAAACAGCCTAGTCAAACTTTGCTATCATGGTGCAAAGTTTCTAGTAAAACTCATCTGTCATGGTAGAAAGTCTTCAGCTTGCAGTATATTCAAACTCCTCTGTTGCAGTGCAGAGTCCTCAATTTGAGGTTTAGGCAAAACCTTTGGCTTGCTGTGTAGTCAAACTCAGGTAATAAGTAAGCAGGCAAAATCATTTTGTTCTTTGCACATATTAATGTAGGGCAAACTCTGTACAGCAGAGATCTGTTCCAGGGGGGATGTTTTTGTACAGGGTGTCTGTTGATGTGTTTCACTGTGATCCACGAGCGCAGTAATACACAGCCGTGTCTCCAGTCTGCAGATTCTGTCCTCTTAAGGTCACTGTGTTGCTGGACGTGTCTCTGGAAACTGCAAACCTGCTTTTCAGTTTATCACTGTAGTCAGTGCTACCATCTCCACATATCTCTCCAATCCACTCCAGAGCTTTTCCTGCCGGCTGCCGTATCCAGTCTGTACAGTAGCTGGTATCAGTCAGTGAATATCCAGAAACTTTACAGGTCAGTGACATCGACTGACCAGGATTAATGACCATGGATCCAGGCTGGGTCAGCTCAACACTGTGAACACCTGCTGTACACACTGCATGTGTTATTTTTTATATTTTTTAAATAATAAAGTTCATACAGATAAAGGATTCTAACAAGTACTCACAGCTCACAGCAGCCAGCAGCAGCAGCAGCAGTAGAGATGTGGAGAACATGGTGAACGAGTGGAAGCTGTTGGTCTTCACTTGCAGTGACCTAAATAAGGCAGAATATTTGCATAGACGAGTTCCTATTATATCACATTTAGGGCTGATGTGATTATGAAAACTCTGAAGCTTTGCTTTAAGGTTTATATTCAGGATACTGAATGGTCTTATCTTTAGTAGCTTCAGTACAGATGTACAGATTCAGTACAGCCCAAACTGACATCAGCCTGTGGGTGGGATCAATAATCGGTTCCAGTTTGCAACTAATCTTTACTTTTCATTGACAACTTGTGTCACTTTATTAAACATATTCATATTCATGTATTTATTTTCCAATTGAAATAGCCGTTACATACAACTTATTCAGTTGATATATCTGAAAAGGTTAGATATAAGATATTCCACCTGAAAAGACAAATAAGTAAACAAACAGGAGTTTCTAAAACCAGACTTAATTATTAGAAAATGATTTAAAAATATAACGAAAATAGGACTCTTAATCGCGCAAGACATGGTAGACACCAAAACTGTCCTCATCAGATAAACAGCACTTAAAGCTTTCATCTTTGAGAGAGAGGAGAAAATCAAACTGCTTCAGATCTGAAAACATCCACAGGTGTTTCTGTCCATCCTTCCACTGTGAGAAGACGACTCAGCACTATGGGTCTGAAAGGATGTGTATCTGTTAAGGTGCCCTTACTGAGAAATTTAACCAACTTTTGAGACTGAACTTTGGAGGTGTGGACAAAAATCAATGCAAGTATAGCATATATATATATATATATATTATTATTTTTATTTTTACTCTTTATGTATATTGTTATACTGTAAAGGCCATTTGTTCAATGGATTTCTGAGTTTAAATACATTTTTGAAATAAAATGAAGTGATATTCATCATTATTCATCCACAGCATTTGCATAGTCTGGCATAAACTTATGTGTTATCTATGAGAAATATGAGGGACCAAGTATGGAACCCTGAAGTACACCATACTGATCTTTTTCAGACATTGTGATCTTAACTAACAATTAATTGTGTGTTGAACCAGATTAGAACATTCTAGAGAGATTAACCTCTGAGATTACTTCGTAAACATTGTTCATTTATGGATTTAGTGTCTGACCATTTCCAAGTTTTATCAAAGCTGTTCTTGACTCAAATTTGTAATAATTCTTATTTTCATTTAGAAGGTTATTGAGCTGCTTGGAGCTCAATAACTGCTTTCTTTAAAATCATACTCAGGAAACACAAAAATGGAAATTATGAAGACATGAATAATGGGAACATTGAAAAAAAGTCTTATCGATGATACATGTGAGGTCCATTTGTTAAATATTGCATTATATTGTAATATTCTAGCACCACTTACTGATTTTAAGACTACACTGGCTACATTTAATATCCTT
Source organism: Colossoma macropomum (assembly GCF_904425465.1). NCBI lineage: Eukaryota > Metazoa > Chordata > Actinopteri > Characiformes > Serrasalmidae > Colossoma > Colossoma macropomum. Next base: position 4,727,991 of record NW_023494801.1, on the reverse strand, counting down.
TCCATTGTTTTAACTACACTGGTGAGTTTTTGTACAGCTATCTTGCATGTTGGTAAAACTGTGGTGTCTTGCACAGTAATACACAGCTGAGGCCTGTGCAGTCAAGCCAGTCAGCTTCAGATGCAGCATGCTTTGGGAGTTTTCTCTGGTAATTTCAATACGCCCCTCAACAGGTTTGGCATATATAGTTTTACTGGCGTCATTCCAGATTGTCCCAATCCATTCAGGTGCTTTTCCAGACTGTTGTCTGATCCAGTTCATTGCGTTGCTTCCAAAGTTAAATCCAGATCCAGAATTTCTCCAGGTTTTTCAGCACAGAAGGAATGGATTCAAGAGTTTGGCATTTTACACCTGTCAGAAAACAAAGACATTAATAAACATATGTTTTTTACAATATTTGTTATTAAAGGTTTTTACAGGTTAAAAAAACTCACAGCTGAAGCTGAGTAGTATCAGTAATAAGGAGAGTGTGTTCTTCATGGTGAGTGTTGATGAGACTCTACTGCTCCACTCAGCTCAGCAGCACATAAGTACTGGATGGAGCCACAACACACTGGATTTGCATCAGGGATGGTGGGGTTAACTATAAGAAACACTCAACAGACTCATAAAGCATGACTCACTGTGTGAATGATAGGAAGTACATGAAGTGCTGGTTTCGAAATACCTGACATCAGCATGCGAATGGGATCTACAACCCGTTTTGGGTAAAAAACTGATCTCTATTTTCACCTGAGCCCAGAGCAAAGAGGCATAAAGGTTTTCTTGCTTCACACTGAAATTCCCCCATCAAGCACATCATATTAAATCAGGAGTTTCTACGAATACCACGTCTATAGGAATCTAAGAACACATTCATAACAAAATTACAATGCATTCATAAGGCATTATAAATGTGGTTATAAATATTTATAAAATACATTACACTTTATCACCATGTTGATTATGTATCACAAATTGCTAACATTAAAAGTTGTGTTCTTAACATGTTATATTGTCATTGCCAAAGAAACTAAGCTGGCATAATGTGTTAAGACCAAAATATCTGCCTGTTTTAAAACATATGCTGAGCCATGCCATGATTTCTTTTACCACAAATTATAATTACCTGGATTGAATCATAGTTTATATTCACTTTTTAATGAATTATAACATGTTTTTATATGTAATTTAAGTAGTGTCAGAATTGATGTACTTGTCATTATGTCATTATTATAGATCATTACTGATAGACAGATGATAGACCATTATAAGTACTTTTAAGTTGTATGTGTGAGTTTTGAATTTAGACGACTTGACTGGCTCCATTATGTTTTTCTCAACTCTCCAGTTCATAGAGCAGGGGCATCCAATGTCATTTCCAAAGAGCCAGCATGCCTGCAGGTTTTATTCCAGTCACGCAGAAGCTTAATGTGAAGAGCATATATGGGTGTCATGTAGCCTTATGAACACTATCCTTTTAATTTTAAAGGCACAGTAAGTTTTTGCCTGATAGCTAACATTAATTGCTTACTAAACATTATTATTTGAGCTGACTTACCTACGCAATATTGCTCCTATGGTCCAATTGCTACAAGCTAACACCATATGAGGAGATCATTTGCAAAAAATGATAAACTGCTGTTGCCAAAAAAAAAAATCAGTAAGGTTTCATTTTGTAAGTTATTTGTATTTTGATGTTACTTGTATTTTTGCTTAATCAAAACAACTTAACAGCAGTTTGATTGATACTACCTGGTATTAAATGCTTGGGGGATAAGAGTGATGTTATGTATGAGCTTGCTGGACGTGCCTTTTTAAAACATATGCATTAATATGGAGTTGCCCCATATTAATGCCCAATGTTAGTAGTCGGAAAGGGCATTCCCCACATTATACCCACAAAGTTGGAAGCATATAATCAGCATTAACATTACCCTTTACTGGAACTAAGGGACTGAGTCCAAACACTATGCATTCTAATCGTTAGCTTTCTCTTGGCAGCTGCCAAACCCAAATTCATCCCTCAGACTGCCAGATAGTGAAAGTGTGACTCATCACTCTACAGAATATGTTTCCACTGCTCCAGAATCCAGTAGCGGTATGTTTTGGTTTTTTTTGTTGTTTGTTTTTTTTCACCACTCCAGCTGATGCTTGGCATTGCACATAGTGGTCTTAGGCTTAATGTGCAGATTATTCTGGACAGTGCTCACAGGAGAACTTTGGATAAACTATCAGGCTACAAAATAAGAAAAGCAATAGCAAATTGGAAACATCTAGTTCCCCTAATGACAAGACATAATGCAGCAGTATGAAAGCAAGAGGCTTAAAAACATTCTGATAAGAATTTATTTTCGGCCAGTCAAAACCAAAACAAACTGCTCTGTTCTAATTTGAAATATGATTTTAATTTCATCACTGAAAAACATGATACCAGCTCCTTTTATCACACCAATCCACTCCAGAGCTTTTCCTGCAGGCTGACGTATCCAGTGTGTCCAGTAGTTTGTATCAGTCACTGAATATCCAGAAACTTTACAGGTCAGTGACTCCAACCGACCAGGAATTATGACCATGGATGCAGGTTGGGTCAGCTCAACACAGTCAACAGGGGAGGTATACTTCATGACCACAAATTGGAATCTGTGAAATCTAATCTAATCTAATCTAATCTAATCTAATCTAACAAACTCTTACAAGTCACAGCAGCAGCAGCAGAGATGTGGAGAAACATCACAGAGTGAATGTGACCCTGTATTAATGAACATAATCTGTCATGAAAACCCATAACAGCTTGTGGTTTCTGCTATGTGATGTTAATGACATGATTATGTCAATGTTATTTATCAGGGTTCAATTAAAGCATCTGATCTTTCCACAGAAGAAACCTGTCATCTCACCTGTATAGGATGAACAGTCACCTCCTGCCTAAAATTGATCTTTATTTTTTCATTGACATTTTGTTGAATCTTTTTTAATCTGTTTGTATTACTTGGCATGGCTGTCTTAACCCTTAGGACCCCATGATCCACATATCAGCAGACCCGCCCCTAACTAGCAAGTATGACATCATCGAGCTGTGAGGTAAGCATCAGTGATTAATCACCTAAAATCCTGATATTATTGCTCTGCTGTTTGGCCTTCATATTCCAACAAAAGGTTAAAACAGCAACATGATTCATATATCAGATCACTCATCAGACTCTGCCTCACCATCTACAGTGATTTCATCCACCTGTGATCATCCATCAGCCAGAGATCCAGCTCCAAAATCACCCCAACCCACTCTCTACTGTTATATTACATCTCTGATTTTAGCCTTCATATTATAAACAAAGGGCTTTCAGTTTACACTGATTTTGAGTATTAAAAATGTCTGACATTAAATATGCAACTCAAATTGTAATTAAAAATAAAGCCTGTCTTGCTGTGTATCAAATTTTTAGCACTGAGCATGAATCCAAGAGAACAGAAAATCTATAAAAAAAACATGTCTGCCTTATGCTAATATGTTTATTTTTACTCATAATAAGCAATAGAATAAATCACCACCAAAATTCTTGCACTTTCAGCTCACAGACACTCCAGACTAACAATTTCTGAAAAGGTGTCTGAGATGCAACTGTTTTTCAAGATCTCTCTACATTTAGCAGGGGCTAGGTACATTTTTGATCAGAAATGACTCAAATTCATAAAGATATCAAATTTCTGTTAGCATTTACATGTCAAACTGAAAATGTCTCCTGAAAATAACAACATATGGCATCTGTGACTGTCACATGTAAATACATTATAATTGCAATTGTAATTGTAATTGACCCAAAAAATACCAAACAAAATCCCCAGAATTTTAGGTTTCTAAGGGTTAATTTGACTACTAAGAATAAACTCAACAGCCTAGTCGAGCAGGTAAAGTCATTGGGGTATGACAGGTCCAGCTTTCAGATATACATAACAAACAGGTTCTAAAGAAGGCTAGTGCCATCTTAGCCTGTCCAGATCACCCCTTGCACAGTGTTTTACAGAACCTGCTCGTAGAACCGAGCATAATAAGGCATTTTCTGTCTCTACAACCATTAACTTGTTGAATCAAAGCAAATACTCACATGCACATTTATCTGTTTTTGTTGTTGTTGTTGTTGTTGTTGTTGTTGTTGCTGTTGTTGTGGTTGTTGTTTTTTGGGGGGGTGGAGGGGTTGTTGTGCGCGTTGTTTTTGTTGTTTAGAATGCAAAGTTATCTGAGCTGCAAATCTAATTTCCCCTATAAAGGTCAATAAAATTAAGTTAATGTTTGTAAAGGAATCAAACAATCACACAGATGTTCACATATTCAGGAGACCACCCTTCACTTATTTCATTTCCACACAAAACAGCCATTAAGTACAAATTCTTCATCGATCAAAAGATGTTTCTGAGGAGATTCGGAACTGAAGTTTCCAATTATTAACAAGGTAATAATTGACTGGGACTCCTAACAACTCTACAAGACATGGTAGACCCCCAAAACTGTTAACATTTTAACATTTGATCTTCTAAGACTGAACTTTGCAGGTGCATCGCAAAATTACAAAATAACTGAAAGCACATCTCCTGAAAGAATGGAAGCTTTAATAAAAGTAAAGAGGGAAAAAAATAATATTATATTAATTTGTTCAGTGGTTTGTACAATCTGTTAAATATTCGTTTTGTTTTGTTTTTTTGTTTTAACTGAAAAATGTTAACTGAAAAATATTTTTCCTTAATGGCCACTTTGACTTAAAATGCAGTAAATAAAGAGTACACAGTGCTGTATCTCAGAGAGGATGTTTTTGTACAGGGTTTCTGTTGATGTGTCTCACTGTGGTTCACGAGCGCAGTAATACACAGCTGTGTCTCCAGTCTGCAGATTCTGTCCTCTTAAGGTCACTGTGCTGCTGGACGTGTCTACAGTAACTTCAAACCTGCTTTTCAATTTATCATTGTAGTAAGTGGTACCACTTCCTGCTATTTGTCCAATCCACTCCAGAGCTTTTCCAGCAGGCTGTCGTATCCAGTGTGTCCAGTAGCTGTTCAGCGAATATCCAGAAACTTTACAGGTCAGTGACATTGACTGACCAGGATTTATGACCATGGATCCAGGCTGGGTCAACTCAACACTGTGAACACCTGTTGAACACACTACATGTGTTATTTCTTATATTTTGGAAAATGAAGTCCATACACATAAATCAAGTGTTCCCATTTCTGATCCTGGAGGACTTTTGGATGGAGGTTGGAGGGGACTCCATGACCAGGGATGGGAATCTGTGAAATATAGAATTATAATGTAAACTAACAAACACTTACAGCTCACAGCAGCCAGCAGCAGCAGTAGAGATGTAGAGAACATGGTGAACGAGTGGAAGCTGCTGGTCTTCACCTCCAGTAACTTAAATATGTAGGACATGTCAGAACATTTGCATAGAGGAGCTTCTATAATGTCACTGTTTTTCTACTGAGGAAACATTGCCAGTTCACCACATTTGTTCATTTCACAAGATTTAAAGGAGAAGTTCACAGACTTTTTTTCACATTTGCTGAATAATTCAATTATTAAGACATAAACAAAATCACTAAGCATGATATGATGTGAAATACACCAGAATTGCTCACAGTGGTGGTTGTAGGAACCAGACATCTGAAGAATTTAATATCTCTAAAGGCTCCCTTACAGAAACTTATTACATAAAATAGTTATGAATACACTGTCTGATGCCTGAGACTTCGTTTTACTACAGTATTAAAATCCACTAATAAAGCAAACTTACAGTTTAGACCTTAAAGGTTAGCGTTTGCTGAGCTGCTAAGCAATGAAGTAAACTTAAGTGAACAAATATAAACAAATATAATAAATATTAAACAACAGACAGTAAGTTAGACACACTCAGATAATGATCAGATAATGATGATTATATTCTGTATATCATCAACAAAAAACTCTCATCATGTTCAACAACCTACCAATAGGCTCAAAATGTTCCTGTTTGAGCAGCTTTCAGCTCAGTTTAAACCCTGTTAGTGTTAGTCCTAATCCAAATTTAATTTTTTATTTTTGATTATTTAACTATTATTTAACTCATTTAATTTCTAAATTGATTTTTTATTTAATGATTTTCTCTTTTAAATGTATTGTTTTAATCATGTTTGAATTATGTTTTTAATGTTATTTTTAATTATCTTTTTCTATTTGTGCTTACTTTATGTTTTTAACCAACTGACTTAGAATTTTCTCAGTTGTAGAGCACTTTGAATGACAGTAGTGTTTGAAAGGTGCTATATAAATAAACCTGCCTTGCCTTGCCTTGCAATACAAATCCCCTGGCTATGTTTCACATTTTTCTGAGATTAGTTTATCTCCTGTATACAAATGTAAGCATTTGCCAGAACTCTTACAGTCCTAAAAGTTCTGTAGGTTATATTTACATTAATGGAATTTACATCTATAGCAGCCTCAGCCTCACCTCAGACAAGGTCAACAGCATGTTCTACACTGATGTTTTTGACCAAATAAAATGTGTAACAGTCCCAGGATGCAGCTGGAGTAGATGATGAGTGCTGGTCAGTGAATGCAGAGTTTTTGAGGAAACATCTCCCTCTACTGTTTCGTATATGAATATGGAGAGAACATTCTAATAAATAAATCAATAAACAGAGCACACTGACAAAATGTTCTCCAAAAAAAAAAGAAAAAACAACTGACTTCTGGAGGCTGGAGGTGCAAGATATCTATCTAGAACAGCTCAATCACTTTGCATTGAAGTCTCTGTAGTTACTGAAAAAGAAGCCTTAGTATGTAATAAGCCTTGGATTTGAAGCGGTTAAAGAAATGGGCACTGGACCATCTATGAAGGGTAAAAGCAGTTTAGTTCAGAACTTCTGCATTAATGGAGTAAATGTGAATGAATAAATGAGTAATGATCTGTTTCTACATTTCTCAATGAGGAAACTCTTACAGTGGAGATTTATACACAGCAGGTTTTTGTACAGGGTTTCTGTTGATGTGTTTCACTGTGTGGTTCCCGAGTGCAGTAATACACAGCTGTGTCTCCAGTCTGCAGATTCTGCCCTCTTAAGGTCACTGTGCTGCTGGACGTGTCTCTGGAAACTTGAAACCTGCTTTTCAGTTTATCACTGTGGCCAGTGCTACCATCTCCACATATCTCTCCAATCCACCCCAGGGCTTTTCCTGCCGGCTGTCGTATCCAGTGTGTACAGTAGCCGCTATCAGTCACTGAATACCCAGAAACTTTACAAGTCAGTGACATCGACTGACCAGGATTTATGGCTATGGATCCAGGCTGGGTCAGCTCAACACTGTGAACACCTGTTGAATATACTGCATGCATTATTTCTTATCTTTTTTGAAGGACAAATTTCATAAAGGATTCTAATCTAATAACTACTTACAGCTCACAGCAGTCAGCAGCAGCAGCGGCAGTAGAGATGTGGAGAACATGGTGAATGAGTGAAAGCTGTTGGTCTTCACCTCCACTAGCTTAAATATGTAGAATACCAGAACATTTGAATAGAGGGGCTCCTATCAAATCACATTTCTTAAGGAAACATGTTGTCTAAGGGTTGATGAAACCTCTGAAGATCTTTTTCATGAAAAGTTAATGTAACCAGATTTTTTTTGCAAACATTTTGGACCATTTCTGTTTCTCAATTCATTGTAAAATTTTGACATTATGTAATGAGTAACTGAAGTGAACTAATAGTAAAAGTATCTTTGCTCAATAATGGTAATAATCTGTAAAATTACAGTCATTCCATTTCTTAGAAATACTGCCCTTTACTGTAATTCAACTATATGACTAGTTCACTAGTTATTCTGATATACAGTATTTTACCATAATAATAACAGTAACAATCATTAAAATAAATGTAAATGTCTGTGAAATTAAGGTGACCAGATGCTTTGTGAGCTTACATTCCATCTCTGTACATTAACAACAGCAGTGTTAAGCTACAGTAAATGTGTGGGTTTTTTACAGGTACTTGGTTTTTTTCAGTGGGTTTGCCAAAAGGCCTTTAAGCTGTTAAATACAAAAACTGAACAAAGCACCAACAAAACAGAGTCACAGTTGAGGATTAGAATTTAATAAACTTCTGAACAATAAGGTCACATTCGCTCAATAAACTGACAGTTTGCAACCTGTTTAAAAAGCTTCTCATTATATTTAAGCATCAATACAGGCAGAAAGCTCATGGCTTTGTTGTTCATTTCATGTTCAGTACCCTTTTTTGTGATAGTGTAGTCAACTTTTTGTCAAGTCCAAGACCAAGACTAGTCAAGATCAAGTCAGGACTGAGTCAATATAACATTAGGATTCATTTCAGCAGATTAAAATTCGCATTTAATTAATTCACGTTCTAGAAATCTAAACCTAAACCACCTATTAAAAAGTTCTCTGCTACCTTCAGTTTCAAACTGAAAATGGGGACAAAGGTCAAGAGTTTGTGCTCTTGGGGAAAATTAGTTTTTAGATATAACAGAACCTCCATGCTGCTGAGACTGGAGAACCGAGAAAAACTGTATTGTGTCTGTTCTGTTCACAGTCATGTAATGTTAGTGTTTTGGTAAATAATGTTGTAACTACTCTCATAAAAAAGATGTTAGTAAAAAAATGGTTCTATTTAGAACCCTGAGCTCTATATAGAACCATTTCATGTTTGAATGGCTCTTTGCGTGGTGAAATTGTTCTTCAGGTTGATGGTCAATGTGTTGTATTTATGTATATAGCACCAAAATGGGTTCTGCTACTGGTATGATATCAAGCTTGTACCAACAGAAGAATGCTTTCTGGTGCCATTTTTAAAAAAGGTTCTATGTAGAACCACATACAACACATTCTACATCAATCTGAAGAACCGTTCTGTTAACCAAAAACCCTTGAAAAATCATCTTTTGTGACACTGTATTTAAAACAAAATGAAATCTTGCTACTTAAAAAGATTTATAGGCAGAAATGGGAAAATCCATAAAGAGTTAAGAAGCAGTTGAGTTCAGAATTTCTGTATTAATGGAATAAATGTGAATAAATAAATGGGTAAAAGTCAGTGGACAGATTTATACACAGCAGGAGTTTTTGTACAGGGTTTCTGTTGATGTGCCTCACTGTGGTTCACGAGCGCAGTAATACACAGCTGTGTCTCCAGTCTGCAGATTCTGCCCTCTTAAGGTCACTGTGTTGCTGGACGTGTCTCTGGACAAACTGAACTTGTTTTTAAGTGAATCTTTGAAGTATAAGCCTCCTTTGTAGCCCATAGTTGCAACCCACTCCGGAGCTTTTCCTGCAGGCTGCCGAATCCAAGCTGTGGCATCGCTGGTGATTGAGTAAGAAACTTTACAATTGATGGTCAGAGTTTGATCTGGATGAACCGTCAGGAAATCAGGCTGGGTGAGCTCATAGGAATGGACCCCTGTGAAAGTGTCAGTAAGTCATAGACATTATTGGTACTCAATGCACTTATAGTTTATTATATGTGATCTTTCAGTCCAATTCAGAATCAAATCTTGATCATGTATCAGGTTGACCTAACAAACTCACAGGTCACAGCAGCCAGCAGCAGCAGCAGTACAGATGTGGAGAACATGGTGAACAAGTGAAAGCTGTCAGTCTTCACCTCTAGTAGTTTAAATATACAGATGATGGCAGAATATTTGCATAGAGGAGCTCCTGTTATATCAACTGTTTTGTATGAGAAATGTGGGGAATCACTGAGGCTTAAAAAAGACTATGGATTTTGAATAATGTCAGTTGTTTTATGTTTTAACTCAAATGGCTGCACCAATGTTTATTAAGTTATCAGTAATGTCAGAGTCGTGTGAGGCTGAGATTAGTACATGTTTAGCTTTAGTGAAAATTCTCAGCCGAAAGCGAAGCCAAAATTCAGGACACACTGGACCGAAAACCAAAACAGAACACTAACAATTTAGGTAACAATATCAATAAAAGCATTTACATAAAATAAACATACTAAAACATTTACAGAATATAGGCTACAGTATAAGATGTTAAAAACAACATTATTAACAACAGAGTTAGTCATTCAGTTAGGCATTCATTGAATGCTATAATTTTTTAGTTATGCTTTGCACTTTGGTGCTGTTTGCATAGGCGCCTGAGCAACTAAGCAAGAAGAGCACAAGCTCCCTCACTTTTATTTGAGATATACATGTTTATACTTGATGCACTGTAACTGACAAAAGGTTGCATTTTCCAATAATGGCTCTGGGCCTGCGTGATGTCGCACCATGTGGTCATGCATGTCCCAGGTTTTGTAGTTTGCCACTCATTGCAGGCATGGCAAAAAATGAATTTGAAGGGAGAACTGCTGAGCAGGTTCGCCTCTACAATCTCAGAAATAAAGGTATGAAACTGTCATTGGGGCAGTACCCCTCTTTTCACTGGAGTGGTACCTCTCAGTACCTTTAGTCAGGGGACATAACTGTACCATAATCCATTGAAATGATTGTACTGACTCCACACACCCCGTCTCGTCTCCAGGCTTTTATTTTACTGTTCTGATTTAAAACATTAGGATATGAAAAAGTAATAAATACGTACTTTTCACCTGGAAAAACTTATTTAAGGTACACAATTAGACCTGAAAACCACTGCTGTACCTTTGAGGGTACGCTTACATTGTTTGTACCTTGATAAATGAAAAATGGACCTGCACAGAACGTAACACTTCAGGTTTGTGCTTCACATTTTGTGGTGATATTTAAGCAGGAAGAAGACACACAACAACACAGAAGAGTTGAATGCTTTGGAATACCATTCCCACCAGCTAGAGGAGAAGAATGTTTTTCCCCTCTGTTTCTGGCAGCAGTACATAGAAACTTTGATTTCCTTTTTTTTTTATCTCAAACTAATTTCTCAAGATTTTTATTTGTCAAAATAACATCTTATTTACTCAAACTGTTGACCGATTATGTTGAATTGATCTTATTTTGAATTGATCATTGATTGTTGAATTGATCATGATTTCCTTTCTGCTTCTGTTGTTTTGCTGTATTCTGTATATCCAGTGGGATGTTGTGATAATGTTAAAAAATAATAATGTAGCGCGTTGCCAATCCAAAATAAGATATGCGACAGCTGGTGGGTATGGTGTAGTGGATACCACCTCTGCCATCCATACTGTGGAATAGGGTTCGATCCTCTGCCAGAGCAAGCACCTTACATTATACTAATGAGAGTCCTTGGGCAAGACTCCCAACACTACTTTCACCTACCCGTGAAAAGCTACAATTGTAAGTCGCTCTGGATAAGAGCGTCTGCCAAACACCATATAATGGAAAATAACAGCAAACAAAACATGTATGAGCACATACATAGAGTTCCCAAGCTAGCAGACAGAGAAAGAGCCTAGTCAAACTCCGCTATCATGGTGCAAAGTTCCTAGTGAAACTCAACTGTCGTGGTACAAAGGCTTCAGCTTGTAGTATATTCAAACTCCTCTTCAGAATACTCAACTTGAGGTCTAGTCAATCTGCTTTATCATATTGCAAAGTTCTTGGAGAACTCTGTTCTCTCTCAACAGTGTCAACAGATAAGCAGCTAATGTTCATTTTGTTCTTTGCACATATTAATGCTGGGCAAACTCTGTACAGCAGAGATCTGTTCCAGGGGGGATGTTTTTGTACAGGGTGTCTGTTGATGTGTCTCACTGTGGTTACGAGCGCAGTAATACACAGCCGTGTCTCCAGTCTGCAGATTCTGTCCTCTTAAGGTCACTGTGCTGCTGGACGAGTCTCTGGAAACTTGAAACCTGCTTTTCAGTTTATCACTGTAGTAAGTGTTACCATCTCCACATATCTCTCCAATCCACTCGAAAGTTTTTCCTGCAGGCTGCCGTATCCAGTCTGTACAGTAGCCGCTATCAGTCAGTGAATATCCAGAAACTTTACAGGTCAGTGACATCGACTGACCAGGATTTATGACCATGGATCCAGGCTGGATCAGCTCAACACTGTGAACACCTGTTGAAGACACTGCATGTGTTATTTTTTATATTTTTTAAATAATAAAGTTCATACAGATAAAGGATTCTAACAAGTACTCACAGCTCACAGCAGCCAGCAGCAGCAGCAGCAGTAGAGATATGGAGAACATGGTGAACGAGTGGAAGCTGTTGGTCTTCACCTGCAGTGACCTAAATAAGGCAGAATATTTGCATAGACGAGTTCCTATTATATCACATTTAGGGCTGATGTGATTATGAAAACTCTGAAGCTTTGCTTTAAGGTTTATATTCAGGATACTGAATGGTCTTATCTTTAGTAGTTTCAGTACAGATGCCTACAGTGGCCTCAGCTTCACCACAGAGCAGGTCAGAGCATATTTTACTATGTTTCACTCCAATAAGACATGTAACAGCCACAGGATGCAGCTGTACTAGATGATCTAAATGTAGAGTTTTTGAGGAAACGTCTCCCTCTACTGTTGTCATGTATTACTTTTTAAAACCCAGAACATTCAAACACCAACACTCTAATATTAGCAGTAGGGCATCACACTCTCCCTGAATACGGCCTCATAAGCCAATTGAACCAGCATAAAATGGAGAAGAACATTCTTGAAAAAAGACCAGAGCACACAGATCCCAGTGTTCTCCAACAAACATCAACAAAGCCAAATATAAGGTTGGTGCTCTGTATTTGTGTGTGATTGATTAGAATGTCTAGAAAGATCTCTCCAATTTTTGTACTGTTCTAGAATGCTCCAGTTCCACACAGATGTTCTAGAATGTTCTCCCACTTTCATTGTGTTTGAGAATGTATGTATTAATGTACTTAGTATGTATTTAATTAAGTGTATTATTTTATTTAAACAATAAAGCAAAATTAATGTAAGTAAATCCTATGTGTCAAGCTTGTTGTCCCAATCAAATCTGCAGAGATTTACTTCACTAAAGAATTAGAAAAGACCAAGAAATTTGGACTGGAATCAGTTTAAGACTTGTCAAGGCTTGGCCTCTGAAAGGACTCAATGTTTTGGGTCTCAATCATGATTTGGTCTCCAACTCATTGGTCAGGGCCCCCTTTAGGCTAAATATTGACTCAACTGGGAACAGTCTTGGACTTCTTTTGGACTCTTTATGTGTTTGTTTTCACTGAAAAATTCATATTTTCTACTTAAAGTCCACTTTGACTTGAAAGGCAATCAATAAAGACTGCAATGCTGTATCATAGAGAGGATGTTTTTGTACAGAGTTTCTGTTGATGTGTTTCACTGTGGATCACGAGCGCAGTAATACACAGCCGTGTCTCCAGTCTGCAGATTCTGCCCTCTTAAGGTCACTGTGCTGCTGGACGTGTCTACAGCAAGTTGAAATCTGCTTTTCAGTTTATCATTGTAGTTAGTGCTACCACCTCCTTCTATCCTTCCAATCCACTCCAGAGCTTTTCCTGCAGGCTGCCGTATCCAGTGTGTCCAGTAGCTGGTCAGTGAATATCCAGAAACTTTACAGGTCAGTGACATCGACTGACCAGGATTTATGACCATGGATCCAGGCTGGGTCAACTCAACACTGTGAACACCTGTTGAACACACTGCATGTGTTATCTCATATATTTTGGAAGATACAGTTCATACACATAAATTTAAGTGTTCCCATTCTGGTCCTGGAGAACTCTTGGATGGAAGGTGGGGGTATTCCATGACCAGGGATGGGAATCTGTGAAATATAGAATTCTAATCTAATCCAACAAACACTTACAGCTCACAGCAGCCAGCAGCAGCAGCAGGGATGTGGAGAACATGGTGAATGAGTGGAAGCTGTTGGTCTTCACCTCCAGTAGCTTAAATATATAGGACATATCAGAACATTTGCATAGACGAGCTTCTATTACATCACTGTTTTTCTCTTGAGGAGATATATTGCCAAATTACTTCATTTGTTCAATTCAGAAGATTTAAAAGAGACGTTTTTTGAGATTAGTTTATCTCCTGTATACAATTGTGAGCATTTGTCAGAACGCTTATAGTCCTAAAAGTGTTATGGGTTTGGTTTACATTTATGGCATTTATATGTGCAGTGGCCTCAGCTTCACCTCGGACAAGGTCAATAGCATGTTCTACACTGATGTTTTTGACCAAATTAAATGTTTAACAGTCACAGGATGCAGCTGGAGTAGATGAAGAGTGTTGGTCAGTGAATGCAGATATTTAAGAAAATATCTCCCTCTACTGTTTTATATATGAATAGGCAGTGAATGTTCTAATAAACGAATAAATAAAAAGAGCACAGCGACAAAATGTTCTCTAACAAAAAAGCAACTGAATGCTGGAGTCTAGAGGTGCAGGATATCTATCTTCAAACTAAAGTGGTCAGGGTAAGACCAAGAAGACCTTTCAAAATGCATAAATGAATAGCAAAATCAATTTGTAAATATACTGTAAGGAGAATATGAGCATCTTTGCAGTGGACTATTTAACATCAAACCACTCTAAATGACTTTCTTCATCTGTCAATTGATTAAAGAAAATCTGTGGAACCCTTGATTTCAGACAAAACATTGGATGAATATGTGTCTACAAACAACCAAACATCCAAAAAGACCTCTATTCCAAAGAGCATACTTTGTACAGAGTTTCTGTTGGCATCTCTCACTGTCCCAAAATAATAAATTTACAGAAGAAAGGCAAAAACTTTCTTAACTATTAATGTAAATAAATGCAACAATATTTCATGCAAAGAAGTTCTAACAGATGTCATGATATGTTTATGACACTTTCTTGTAGCTGCCATTAAGGAGTTGTTATTAAATCTGTCCTAATATATATATATATATATATATATATATATATATATATATATATATATATGCTAACTAGAGGGCATTCATGTGACATAAGCTGTGATGACATCAAACATTATGACATCCATCTTGACAATTACTGGAAATGGTAACATGACACTGTCATCAGTTCGCACTGATAATGTATATGTTAAAGCATTAAATAATTACAGACATTCACATATTCAAGAGACCACCTTTCATGTTTTCTGACACTGAAAATTTTGTACTGAACAGCCATTTTGACTGGAGATGAAATAAATAAGCTCATTCATTTTGAACAGTACTGTAATTCAGAGAGGATGTTTTTGTGCAGGGTCTCTGGTGAAGCGTGTCACTGTGGTCTTCACGAGCGCAGTAATACACAGCTGTGTCTCCAGTCTGCATATTCTCCCCAATTAAGGTCACTGTGCTGCTGGACGTGTCTACAGTAACTTCAAACATGCTTTCCAGTTTTTCATTGTAGTAAGTGCCATCATTTCCATGTATCTCTCCAATCCACTCAAGAGCTTTTCCAGCAGGCTGCCGTGTCCAGTGTGTCCAGTGGCTGGTCAGTGAGTATCCAGAAACTTTACAGGTCAGTGACATCGACTGACCACGACTTATGACCATGGATCCAGGCTGGGTCAGCTCAACACAGTAAACACCTGTTGAACAGAGTACATGTGTTATTTCATATATTTGTGAAAGATAAAGGCCATAAATAAAGGGTGCTTCATTACCAGGCATGGGAATCTGTGGAATTTAGAATTCTAATCTAACAAACACTTACAGCTCACAGCAGCCAGCAGCAGCAGCAGCGGTAGAGATGTGGAGAACATGGTGAACGAGTGGAAGCTGTTGATCTTCATTTCCAGTAACTTAAATGTATAGGACGTGGCAGAACATTTGCATAGAGGAGCTTCTATTACATCACTGTTTTTCGCTTGAAGAAACACATTGTAAATTTACTTCAGTTGTTCAATTCAAATGCAGGACGTCATAAGAAAAAACAGTGCCTGTATAAAAACTGCTTTTTGTGATTTCCCACTACTTTACCATCAACATTACAAATAAAGCTAAGAAGGCTCACCCATATCTGTGCTGTAGGCATCGTGACCCCCAGATTCCCATCACCATCACTGTAAAGAGAATCTGAGTCAGTAAGTGTCTTTACAGTGGACTATTTAACATCAAAACACCCTACATGACATTGTTTACATCTCAGCAATTAAACTGTGTTGAAATTCAGAAAATTCCCTGTTAAAATCCCGGATTTCAGGTGAAACATTAGATAAATCGGTGTCTACAAACAGTTGGAGAGATAGATATAAATGGCCAAAAAAGACCTCTATTCCAGAGATGGTGGTTTGTAGAGATATTCAGTACTTTACAAAAAAAATGCAGGAGAAAGGCAAAAACTATCTTAACTTTTGATGCTTATATATATATATATATATATATATATATATATATATATATATATATATATATATATGCTTCTATTTTCCATTCTTTTCTAATTGAATACAAACTTTTTGACACATTGTTTTTTAAAACATAAGCAGGATCTCTAAAAATTTGAACATGAATTTCAGAATTCCTCAGTGTTTGGTCCAGTATTTCCCTCTTTTGCTTTAATGACAGCGTGCACTCGAGCTGGACCCCACAAGTTTAAACTCTGACATTTGAAGCCTGTAATGAGCTTTACTGTGTATGTTTTAGTGTTTCAGTAAATCCTTCAGTAAATACTTCAACTTGAAGCCTCACTCTTAACACTGGAGGAGGCTTTAGTACAGTACGCTTCACTTTACTTAGAGCATACAAATACAACTTATGAGCTTTTATAATCTGTTATGATCAGTACTTATAATGCATTATGTTAACAATTCATAATGCATAATAAACATGGCTATAATGTATAATGCATTTTATAAATATTTATAGCTATGTTTATAATGTCTTATGAATGCATTATAACATGTTATGAATGTGTTTATAGATGCTTACAAAGGTGACATTCATAGAAAGTGTTACCACTTTACTTCACTTTTGACACCAACAGTATAACATGTTATTAACACTACTTATAATGCATTATAGTAACAATTCTTAATGTATAATAAACATGACTCCAAAGTGTAATTCAGTGTAATTCATTTTTATAAATATGTATAACCATGTTTATAATGCCTTATGAATGCATTATAACATGTTATAAATGTGTTTATAGATGCTTACAAACATGACATTCATAGAAAGCGTTACCATTTTTTCTTTTGGTAAACATTGAAAATGAATCCCACAGATGCCAACACCACACAGATTATCAGATTATCAAAATATATTGAGAAAATTGGACTCTTATCTTTGACAGATGAAATATGCAAAAAAAAAAGACAGAGAAATACAAGAAAATGAAATACCTGAGACTGAACTTTGGAGGTGTGGAAAAAAGCCTTTTTGAAAAGAATGGAATTGTAATACTGTATTATTTACTGAAAACTGTAATAAAGGCAACAAGTGGACACATTAAATGGTGAACAATTTAAAGTTATATTAAGCTGTTAAGATTTTTTGCGCTATTAAATATTTGTTTTCTATTTTTCTGACACTATAAAAATTAATATTTTGTACTCAATGCCTGTTATCATTAGAAAATATAAATGAATGATGGTCTTTGACTTTTGCACTGTACTGTATCTCAGAGAGGATGTTTTTGTACAGGGTTTCTGTTAATGTGTCTCACTGTGGTTCACGAGCGCAGTAATACACAGCTGTGTCTCCACTCTGCAGATTCTGCCCTCTTAAGGTTACTGTGCTGCTGGACGTGTCTACAGCAAGTTGAAATCTGCTTTTCAGTTTATCATTGTAGTTAGTGCTACCATCACTTCCATGTATCTCTCCAATCCACTCCAGAGCTTTTCCTGCAGGCTGTCGTATCCAGTGTGTCCAGTAGCTGGTCAGTGAGTATCCAGAAACTTTACAAGTCAGTGACATCGACTGACCAGGATTTATGACCATGGATCCAGGCTGGGTCAGCTCAACACTGTGAACACCTGTTGAAGACACTGCATGTGTTATTTCTTATGGTTTTTAATGTATAAATCTAATTCAGTTAAAGATTGTAAGCTTCAAAGTTGCTTCACAGCAGCCAACAGCAGCAGTAGAGATGTAGAGAACACGGTGAACGGGTGGAAGCTGTTGTTCTTCACTCCCAGTAACTTAAATATATAGGACATGTCAGAACATTTGCATAGAGGAACTTCTAATATATCACTGTTGCTCTCTTGAAGAAGCATGTGGCCAATTTACTTCAGTTGTTCAATTCACGTTTAGATTTAAAGGGGAATTACATCTATAAACACATTTGTAACATGGTATAATGCCTTCATACGGCATTATAAACATGATTATAAACATTTATAAAAAATAATTACAGTGGATTACACTTTATAGCCATGTTTATTATGCATTATGAACTGTTAATATAATGCATTATAAGTAGTGTTGATAACATGTTATACTGTCAGTGCCAAAGAAGTCAGTCCCAGCTTGGAGACTGCAAAGTAAAAGACAAATACCAAGCTAACGGTGGTGTACATTACCTTTCCCACATTGGGTAAAACACTGATGGCAGCACTAGTTTAAACTCTGACATTTGAAGCCTGTAATGTGCTTTATTATGTATGTTTTAGTGTTTCAGTAAATCCTTCAGTCAATACTTCAACTTGAAGCCTCACTCTTAACACTGGAGGAGGCTTTAGTACAGTACGCTTCACTTTACTTAGAGCGGACAAATACCACTTATGAGCACTTATAATTTGTTATGATCAGTACTTACAATGTATTATGTTAACAATTCATAATGCATAATAAACATGGCTATAACGTGTAATGCATTTTTATAAATATTTATAGCCATGTTTATAATGTCTCATGAATGCATTATAACATGTTATGAATGTGTTTATAGATGCTTACAAAGGTGACATTCATAGAAAGTGTTACCATAGAACCAATATTAAACATCAAACACAATGAGAAAAGATAATAAAACCCTCATTATATTCAACATCTGTACAAAACAAAACAAAAAGGGGGTCTTAAGCATTTATTAAAACTCATAGTTCTGCAGGTTGAATTTACATTTATACCATTAATATTTACACTGTCCTCACCACATAGAAGGTCAACAGCATGTTCTACACTGATGTTTTTGATTAAGTGTTAAATTAAATGTGGAACTGTCACAGGATGCAGCTGGAGTAGAGGAAGAGTGAAGGTCAAATGGCTCAGTTTTTGAGGAAACATCTCCATCTGCTGTTCATTTGAAGCCCACAACACGCTGACCCACTATTCCTATTCTAACACTAACAGTCTAATATTGACAGAGGCCTTCATATTGTCTTTGAATCGAAGTAAACTAGCATGAATGGGCAGCGAACATTCTAGAAAAAAGATCCAGTGTTCTCTAACAAAAGAACAGCGGACTGCTGGAGTCTGGAGACGCAAGATATCATAAAACTAAACTGTCTTTAAAGTGGTCAGGAGCAAGACTAAGAGGACCTTTACCATTTTTGGTTTAATAAACAGGGCAGCACGGTGGCGCAGTGGGTAGTGTTGTCGCCTCTCAGCAAGAAGGGCCTGGGTTTGATTCCTGGCCAGGGCGACCAGGGTCCTTTCTGTGTGGAGTTTGCATGTTCTCCCTGGTTTCCTCCGGGTACTTCGGTTTCCTCCCACGGTCCAAAGACATGCAGTCCGGCCAATTAGACATGCTAAATTGCTCCTAGGTGTGATTGTATATGTATGTCTGCCCTGCGATGGACTGGCGACCTGTCCAGGGTGTATCCTGCCTTCTGCCCCATGACAGCTGGGATAGGCTCCAGCACCCCGCTGCGACCCAGAAGGATAAGCGGTTTAGATAATGTATATATGTATGGTTTGATAAACATTACAAATAAATAAATAATGAATGAATGTCCTCTAACAAAACAAGAGCTGACTGCTGGAGTCTGGAGATGCAAGATATCTATTCTTAAACTAAAGTGGTCAGGGGTCAGCACTGTGAAATCAATTAGTAATGATATTAAGTATAAGTAATGTTCTAGCACCTCCTGCAGGACTGTGTTTAAAGTCTGGACATGCAATGTATTATGACGTCATGAATATTATGACCGACTATGAGAAACCAGATCATCAGATTCAGATTCACTGTGTAATTGATATGAAGTATATAAAGATGTAGTTTGGCATCAGCCTGTTTTGCTTCTTATTGAAGGGGATCATGAAAATGTCTATATAAGTATGCTGTGAATGTCTAAACAAACTCATTCTGTGTGGTTTGGAGTAAAATACGCCATTAAGTCAGAATTGCTCAGAGTGGCTCTAAAAGGAACCAGACATCTGAAGTGTTTTAAGGTGACCTCACAGGAAGATAGTATGGGAAATGGTTACAAACACCTGAGATGTCATTTTTTGCAATAGTTCTGAGATATGATTTTGATCTAATACATATTTTTGACATACATTCATGGTGGAGAGGTGAATTTATTGTGTCAAGCAAAGTACTACCAACATTTATTTTTTTCAGATTTACCACTCTTTTACCACAAACAGTACATACAAAACTCACATTGGTGGATTTGGATAGAAAATAAAATGACTGTATTTGTGCTGCAGCCATTGCGACTCCTGGTTCCTATCACCACCACTGTAAAGAAATCAGAGTCGGAAAGTGTCTTTACAATAAACCATTTCACATCAAAACCCTTTAAGCGACTGTTCACACCTCGGTGGATATTTTGCAAACTTGGTGGAAATCCAGTCTAAAACCTTTAGTTTCAGAAGAAATATTAGATGAAAGTTTTGGTTTTGGTTTTTTTTTGTGCCTCGAGGTTCTTAACTTTTACTGTAAATAAATGGAAATAGATTATAACATTTTGTCATGATTTCCCATTCAAAAAATAACATAAAAATAAAATATAAAATATTAATGTCATATATTATATAAAATATTAATGTTATATATTAAAATATTACGGGGGATGTTTAAGGATGTTTAAAAGAACGTTTAATATCTGTACTGTAGTTGTTTCCCCAATGTATTGTTGTCTATATATCCATGTTTTATTTGTTTCACTTTTTTTGTGATACATATCACTACTATTATCTTCATCATTTCACAAACATATGTATCCATTAATTTCATATATATATATATATGCACAGCCACCCTTGTGCACAAACACAATACACACATATGCTTATACATTCACATGTTTTTGTTTTGTGTGTTTTACCAATAGTTGGGTTGTCTGATGTTTATTTCATGTCTTTATTATGTTTTGTATATTATTTTGTATTTTTCCATAATATTGTGAAATTTTAATACTATTCAGGTGGAGGCTTGCCTCTCTCTGCACTGTATATTATGTTGTCTTTGTTTATTTGTGTGTATTTTAAATTGTGCGAAAAAATAAACTGCTGCTAAGTTTGACACTTTCTTATAGCTGCCATAAAGAAGCTGTTTTAAATGACATTAAACATTATGAATCTAAATATTAACAGCAATATTAACATGACACTGTGTATTACTAGACAGAATCTCATGAAAAACAGCACATGATTTCTGTCATTTCTTGCTTATAGCATGATTATGTCAATGTTATGTAGCAAGGTTCAACTTAAGTGATACTTTCTGATCTTTCCAGACCAAATCTGACATCAGCCTGTTGGATTAAAAACCAGTTCCAGCCTAAAACTAATCTTTAGTTTTTATTGATAATGTTGGTGTTGAAGTATCCAACAATCACACATATATTCAAATATTCAAAAGACCACCCTTCATTTATTTAATTTCCAGTTTAAACAGCCATTAACTACAAGTTAAGTAGGACTCTTAACTATTGTGCCAACAACATACAGATTTTATCTTTGAGAAAGGAAATAAGCTAAAACATACATTTGAAGCAGAAAATGCAACAAACATCTAAGACTGAACTTTGAAGGGGTGGAAAAATATCCCTGCAGATTTCTCTAAAAAAACTGAAAGTGAGACTCCTGAAAAGAGTGGAAGCTGTAATAAATGTATATAGTGGAGACATTAAGTGCTGAAAAAAATTTATATTATATTTAGTTGTTGGGCCTTCTGTGTAATTGCATGTTATTTTTTTCTGATACTGAAAATTAGTCATTTTTTCTTAATGGCCTTTTTAACTAGAAACAGAAAGATTAAGGATGCTCTTTGACTTTTGTACAGTACTGTATCGCAGAGAGCTGTTTTTGTACAGGGTTTCTGTTGATGTGCCTCACTGTGGTTCACCAGCGCAGTAATACACAGCTGTGTCTCCAGTCTGCAGATTCTGCCCTCTTAAGGTCACTGTGCTGCTGGACGTGTCTCTGGAAACTTCAAACCTGCTTTTCAGTTTATTACTGTAGTAAGTGTTACCATCTCCACATATCTCTCCAATCCACTCCAGAGCTTTTCCTGCAGGCTGCCGTATCCAGTCTGTACAGTAGCTGCTATCAGTCACTGAATATCCAGAAACTTTACAGGTCAGCGACATTGACTGACCTGGTGTTACAACCGTGGGTCCAGACTGGGTCAGCTCAACACTGTGAATATTATCATTATATAGGGGCAAACCATAAATACCCATAATGTGTTTTTCCCAAAATGTGTTTGACTGCAAATTAAAAGCACTCACAGGTCACAGTGGTCAGCAACAGCAGTAGAGATGTAGAAAACATGGTGCGTGTTGAAGCTAAACAAGTGAAATCTGTTGGTCTTCATCTCCACCTGGTTAAATATGTAGAAGAAGACAGAACATTTGCATAGAGCCTTGCTTATCTCAGTGTAGATATGAATGTGAGCTCTCAAAGCCAGATTTACCTCTAGAAAATATTGTATTACAGGCTTTGTTTTATAGTCCTGTGAGTTTTAGGTATTAATCAGGCAATATGAGGTACAAACTCCAAAGTAATTATTTTAATACTTTATTCCTCATTCCCTTTATTATTCATCCATTATTAGATTGTACTAAAACTGCAGACCATCAGCTCATCCACAGCATAGTCTGGCATAAACTATGTGTTTTCTGTATAACTATGGAAAGTGATTTTAGTATGATAGCATGTATAGTCTAAAAGAAAGGGGACCAGTTATAGAACCCTGAGGTACACCATACTGAATTTCATTTACTGAAACTCCTTTCTCTAATGTTGTGCTCAAGAAATTCGAATTGGAAATTGTGAAGTCATAAGATGTTGTTGGGGGGATGTTTAACAAAAGTCTTATTAAAGACATGAAAGATGTATTTTTTTAAACATTGTAATATATTTTTATATATATGGCTCACATGTTTGTGTCACTGAGTAGCACATTGCACAGTAATACAGAGCTGAGTCCTGTGCAGTCAAGCCAGTCAGCTTCAGATACACCATGTTTTGGGAGTTTTCTCTGGTAATTTCAATACGTCCCTCAACAGATTTGGCATAAACAGTTTTACTGGCATCATGCCAGATAACCCCAATCCATTCCAGCGGTTTTCCAGCCTCTTGTCTAACCCAGTGCATGCCATGACCTCCAAAGGTAAATCCAGATCCTCTACAGGAGAGACTCAGAGTTTCTACAGGTTTTTTTCAGCACAGAATCAGAAGGAATGGACTCAAGTGTTTGGCATTTTACACCTGTCAGAAAAAAGAATAATTACAGCAAGCTTTTCTACAGAACTGTTACAGGCTGTTATTATTTTTACAGGTTAGAAAACTCACTGCTGAAGCTGAGTAGTATCAGTAATAAGGAGAGTGTGTTCTTCATGGTGAGTGTTGATGAGACTCTACTGCTCCACTCAGCTCAGCAGCACATAAGTACTGGATGGAGCCACAACACACTGGATTTGCATCATGATGTCATGGCCGTTGGGTTTATCTATGAGAAACACTCATCAGACTCATGCTGCAAGACTAACCGTAAGAATGATATGAAGTTCTTGTTTTCCTGCTCTTTAAAGCTTAAACAAATTCTTTGTGCTTTGTGTTTTAGTAAATGCACGTTCTACTAAACTAGACTGTTCACTCATGCTTGGTCTTTGGGTGTTTTTCCTGGTCAAAGTGGCAAGGTTTTTTCGGCCATCTCCACAGTGTGTAGAACCACACAGCTGAAAATCTCAGATGCCAAACTGCAAAAAAACAAAACCTTAGCAGGTTAAATGATCACATATCAAAACAATAATATCTTATTTATCTGATAAAATTACTTGTCTTACAAAGCAGTGGGTTTAAGATTACTTTGTTTATTTAAGAACAGTTACCTTTATCAGTCTCACTTAGAACATTTTAACTAATTCTAATTTATTTATGATACAAAACAAGCTCAGAGTCGCTCATGAGGCCATTGTGATCGTTGTGCCAGTGGATATTAAATCAGGCCGTTTTCATGTTTATTGCAGAAGCCTCATCTTAAATTGTCTTGGAAATTTTAAGATGTTATTTGATGTTGTTTGAAAGCCTTTGTAGTCCTGAATTTAAGGATTTGTGTACATCTTGTTAACTTTGTAGTACTGAATTTAGGAGTTTAAATTTAAGTTAAGCTTATTAACTTTTATTCCCAGAATTCTTTGGAGCTTGTGATTACACTGCAAAAAATACAAAGAACAACTAGAAAAAATACATACATTGAAATTGAGAGGTAAATGCAGATATTAAGCAAGAAATAACATAACATTTCTAATGGGTTAAGCAAAATTTACTTAGGAAGATTTCTTGAAGTAAGAAGTAAAATCTATCTCTTCTTATGAGCCCTTAATATTTTAAAACTAGTAAAAAATTATGCAAATACAGTATTGGATAAAATTCTGCTGAAAGCAAATTGAGGCCTGGCTTGTTGTGGTTAGTATAGCATAGTGGGTAAAACTCCAGTCCACCATGTAGTAGGGATCAATTCAAAAAACAAGCCATGCTACAAAATAAGAGTCTTTGGGCAAGACTCCTAATGCTACATTCGCCTCAATCATAGCTTAATCTGAGGATGAAATGTAACATTTTCAGTCCCATATTACTAGCAATGTAGTCTTTCCAAGAAAGTTGAATGAAATAAATACATTATACTAATACACTAGTACAGAACCTGGCTTTTGAATGCTGATAACAGCGTGGATGGTCTTTTTCTCCTTTGTCCTGGAGAACACAATGTCCATTATTTTCTATAAACTTAATCTTAAAAGTTTTTCTCCTCCAATGACAATTCATTTTCCTACCTTTCAGCCCAGAGAAGTCAGTGGTGTTTCTGGAGGTTGTTATATATGGCTTTCACTGTGTACAGTCTTAACTTGCATTTGTGGATGCAGCGATGAACAGTGTTTATTAATAATGGTTTTTCAAAGTATTCCCGAGCCCATGTAGTAATATTCATCATAGAAGCATGGGGGATTGTTAATGCAGTGACATCTGAGACTGAAGGTCAAGAGCATTCAGTTCTGATAAGGGGGAAATACTTAAAATCCTTGCAGTCGCTCATTGAGGAACATTGTTCTTAAACTTTTGGATTTTTCACTGAATAACTTTTTTGGAAATGAGGTTTGTATTCAGAAAGTCTCCTTGAGGAGTTTAAAATAAGTTCCAGGACTGAACTGATGGTCATAGTTTTAAAATAACCTCAAGATTTATTTGTGCATTGTGTCCAAAAACAAATCACAGAAGTATTTTTTCTTCATCTGCCCACAGTGGTGGTAAAATAGCCCTGGTGTTTTTGTTCATGCCTGCAAACTCTTACAGTGGTGATCTGTATACAGCAGGAGTTTTTGTACAGGGTTTCTGGTGATGTGCCTCACTGTGTGCCGCTCACGAGCGCAGTAATACACAGCTGTGTCTCCAGTCTGCAGGTTCTGTCCTCTTAAGGTCACTGTGTTGCTGGACGTGTCTCTAGCAATTTCAAACCTGCTGTACAGCTCATCACTGTAGGAAGTGTAACCATTTGCACATATAACTCCAATCCACTCCAGAGCTTTTCCTGCAGGCTGCCGTATCCAGCCTGTACAGTAGTTGCCATCAGTCAGAGAATATCCAGAAACTTTACAGGTCAGTGACATTGACTGACCTGGTGTTACAACCGTGGGTCCAGACTGGGTCAGCTCAACACTGTGAACACCTAGTAGAGAATATCATCATTATGAAGGGGAAAACCATGAATACCCAGAATATGTTTGACTGCAAATTAAAAGCACTCACAGGTCACAGTGGTCAGCAGCAGCAGTAGAGATGTAGAGAACATGGTGCGTGTTGAAGCTGAGCGAGTGAAAGCTGTTAGTCTTCATCTCCACCTGGTTAAATATGTAGAAGAAGACAGAACATTTGCATAGAGCCTTGCTTATCTCAGTGTAGATATGAATGTGAGCTCTCAAAGCCAGATTTACCTCTAGAAAATATTGTATTACAGGCTTCGTTTTATAGTCCTGTGAGTTTTAGGTATTAATCAGGCAATATGAGGTACAAACTCCAAAGTAATTATTTTAATACTTTATTCCTCATTCCCTTTATTATTCATCCATTATTAGATTGTACTAAAACTGCAGACCATCAGCTCATCCACAGCATAGTCTGACATAAACTACTTGTGATTTGTAAAACTATGGAAAGTGATTTTAGTATGATAGCATGTACAATCTTAAAAAAGGGGACCAGTTATGGAACTCTGAGGTACACCATACTGAATTTCATATCTTTTATCACATATTATCACCTAAACTAATAAAAAAAATGTGTGTCAAACCTGTTCAAGGTTTGTTGTCTAAAGAAAGCCCTTAAATCAAAAATAAAAAGTTGTACTACATACACATTATTCTTATAAGAGAATTTAGTCTCAGATCATTTCCTGCATTTACCAAAACTGTTACTGACTTCTTCTAAAATTAAACTGAAACTTTTCATAATTATTATTTTCATTTAGAAAGTTATTACACTGTTTGGAAACTGCTTTCTCTGAAATTGTAGTCAAGAAATGCAAATTGGAAATTGTGAAGTTACTTGTCACTGTAAGACAATGATATGAAGTTCTTGTTTTCCTGCTCTTTAAAGCTTTAACATTTTTTTGGTCTGTTTGAGCTTTGAGCTCTGTGTTTTAGTAAATGCACGTTCCACTAAACTAGACCATTCACTCATGCTTGGTCTTTGGGTGTTTTTCTTGGTCTAAACAGCAAGGCTCATTCGGCCGTCTCCACAGTGTGTAGAACCACACAGCTAAAAATGTCAAATGTTAAACTGCAAAAAACAAAACCTTAGCAGGTAAAATGATCACATATCAAGACAATAATCTTATTTATCTGAAAAAAATTACTTGTCTTACAAAACAGTGGGTTTAAGATTACTTTGTTTAAGAATAATTACCTTTGTCAGTCTCACTTAGAAAACAAAACAAGCTCAGAGCCTTTGGGCAAGACTCCTAATGCATTCACCTCAATCATAGCTTAATCTGAGGATGAAATGTAACATTATGAGCCCCACATTGTAGTCTTTCCAAGAAAGTTAGATGAAATAAATACGTCATACTGAGTCCCTACATCTAATTATTGTTCATTAAAATAGAATCTTTGATGCTTATATTACATTTAATACTTTCACAGATGTGCAACCTACCCATGCTATAGGCACTAATATACCCCTAATACTAATACACTAGTACAGACCCTGGCTTTTGAATGCTGGTAACAATCTGGATGGTCTTTTTCTCCTTTGTCCTGGAGAATACAATGTCCATTATTTCTATAAACTTAATCTTAAATGTATACTCCTCAAATGACAATGCATGTTTCCACTGTGCATCTATCCATTTCAGCCCAGAGAAGTCGGTGGCGTTTCTGGAGGTTGTTATATATGGCTTTCACTGTGCACAGTACAGTCTTAACTTGCATTTGTGGATGCAGCAATGAAGTCTTTATGCTTTACCAAAATATTCATCAATACTCATACATATTAGATCGTTAAAGCAATATCATCTGAGAGCATTCAGATGCGATAAGGGGGAAATTCTTAAAATCCTTGCAATCGCTGAATGAGGAACATTGTTCTTAAACTTTTGGATTTTTCACTTCAACTTTTTTGGAAATGAGGTTTGTATTCAGAAAGTCTCCTTGAGGAGTTGAAATAAGTTCCAGGACTGAACTGATGGTCATAGTTTTAAAATGACCACAGGATTTATTTGTGCATTGTGTCCAGAAACAAATCACAGAAGTATTTTTTCTTCATCTGTCCACAGTGGCATTAAAATAGCCCTGGTGTTTTTGTTCATGCCTGCAAACTCTTACAGTGGTGATTTGTACACAGCAGGAGTTTTTGTACAGGGTTTCTGGTGATGTGCCTCACTGTGTGCCGCTCACGAGCGCAGTAATACACAGCTGTGTCTCCAGTCTGCATATTCCACCCTCTTAAAGTCACTGACCTGCTGGATGAATGTCTGGTAATCTGAAATCTGCTTTTCAGTTTGTTACTGTAATAAGTGGCACCATCTCCATTTATCTCTCCAATCCACTCCAGAGCTTTTCCTGCAGGCTGCCGTATCCAGTGTGTCCAGTTCCTGCTATCAGTTAGTGAATACCCAAAAACTTTACAGGTCAGTGACACCGACTGACCAGGTTTTATGACCATGGATCCAGGCTGGGTCAGCTCAATACAGCGAACACCTGTTGAACACACTGCATGTGTTATTTTTGGAAGATGAATTCCAAACAGATAAAGTAAGATTTTCTCAGCTCTGGTCCTGGAGTATTCCTGGAGTGGAGGGGTACTCCATGACCAGGGATTGGAATCTGTGAAATTCTAATCTAATCTGATAGGTACTTACAGCTCACAGCAGCCAGCAGCAGCAGCAGTAGAGATGTGGAGACCATGGTGAATGAGTGGAAGCTGCTGGTCTTCACCTCTACTTAAATATGTAGAATATGGCAGAATATTTGTATAGAGGAGTTTCTATTGTATCACTATTGAGGAAACAATATGGCAGTTTACTTTAGTTATTCAGTCTAGTTCAAGGTTTAGGGGAATTCCGCTGATAGGAACCAGATGGCCGTATTGTTTAATGACTCTAAAAGCTCCCTCACAGACTGTTATTACATAAAATTATCATTAATATGGGTAGCCTGATTCCTGAAACATTGGTTTACAATAGTCTTGTGATAAGATTTTGGCTTAAAACTTATTTTTAAAATCCACTCATAGTAGCAGTGCGTGCAGGACATTGCATGGCAAAATAGTCCTGAGAAAAAACATATTTACCAATATTTCACCATAATGACCATTACATATTAACACCTAGATGACACCTCTACGTCAACTCTTTGGGCAGTTTGGATAGTAAATAAAATGGGTATATTTGACATTGTATCGTTTGGTTCCTATCACAACTACTGTAAAGAAAACTGAGTCAGTAAGTGTCAGACCACTCGGAATGACTTTTGGCATCTTAGCTGTAATAATTAGTAGAATTCCCATTTTCCATTTCAGTGGAAGACACGGAATGATCCTCTTAATTTAACTCTTAATTGTACACGCTGCATACATTTTAAAGGACACTTTGGGCTTGTGAAGAACTGAAACAGAAGAAGCCAATAACAAAGTATCCTTTACAAGATTAATTTATCTTATTAAATACATGTATATTAATTACATTGTGTAGGTGTACATTTACGTTTACGGCATTTATGTCTATAGTGGCCTCAGCTTCACCACAGAGGAGGTCAGTAGCATTTTCCACACTGATGTTTTTAGTGAAATAAAGTGTGTAACTGTCACAGGATGCAGCTGCAGTAGAGGAAGAGTGCTGGTCAGTGAATGCAAACTTTTTGAGGAAACATCTCCCTCTGCTGTTCTTTTGAAGCCCACAACACGCTGACCCGCTATTCCTATTCAAACACCAACACTGTAATATCGGCCTTCATAATCTCCATGAATGAAAGTGAATCAGCATAAATGAGGGGAGAACATTCTAGAAAAAAGCTTGTAGAACACAGACCCAGTGTTCTCCAACAAAAGAACAGCTGACTGCTGGAGTCTGAACTGAACTTATCTTTAAACTAAAGTGGTCAGAAGCAAAACTAAGAGGACCATAACAACTTTCTGGAAGACTATATGAATATATGAATAACCGATGAAGAGATTTGATGAGTGTCTTGGTGGAGAGATTGATGACCTTCTCTTTTACTAATAAACTGTGTGGGGTTGGTTTGATAAACACACACACACACACACACACACACACACACGCTGTTGGCGGAAGAAAAACTTGTATCTCCATTTTTGATGTTTTTCAGTTTTTGACATAATTTGACAGTACCCGTGGTCCTATATATTGTGTGTGTCTGGTTCCATTGACTTACATTAAAAGTAAAGTAGGTTTTTTCCTTTTCCTGTAAAGTTGTCATTTTGGAGATACAAGGTTTTCTTATGACAACAGCAATATATATATATATATATATATATATATATATATATATATATACATATATACAGTTTGGACACACAGTGACATAAGTGACACGTAGTATATAAAGTTGTGGTTTGAACTCAGCCTGTATTGTTTAATGTTCAATACGCAAACAATGTATTTACTTCACATTTAAAGGGAATTGCACTGATTTTTCTTTTCTTTTTCTTCATCAAGTTCCTCATGGTTGATTGATTAACTCCTTACATGGCCATTACACACTGCCATAATCTAAAAATAGCTCCACTAGTTTGCACTGAAGTCCCTGTAGTCTCAGCGTGTAATAAGCCTGGGATTTTAAGGGATTAAGATGTAAACCAAGACATTCAGAGTGTGAAGAGAAACTTACCAAGTCAGAATCATTTACAGCGGTTGTGACTTGAACCAAACATCCAAACCATTTAATGCCTTTAAAAGCTCCATCAGAGGAAGACACTACACAAATAGTGAAATGGTTACAAATGTGGTTTATAATATTTATTTATAATATATAATATAATGTTATATAGCCTTGCACTCGCGA